>NC_056741.1:108056031-108157345 GCF_019279795.1 Protopterus annectens
ATTAACCCATTTTATTAGCTCATCTCATTGTATATTAATCATTAATGTACATAAAGCTATGTCCAGTTGGACCTTCCTGGTAAACAAATATAAAGCAAATAAATAAATAAATAAAAAATTCTATACTCTAATATGAACACCCTCTTTCATACTAAGACAGCATTCAATTTCCCTCACTGTCTCTAAACATGTAATCTCTAATATCTCTTTTAAATATATTATTAGAATTTTCTCAGGTCTCATTTATGTCATACTTAATCCATGTAACAAATAATAGGATTAATGAGTTTTCCTCACATATTTTCTCCATCTCATGTTATTGTGTTTCATTGCACTCAACTATGAAACATATGTTCTATGTTTTTCCCATTGCAGTATTTTTTGAGTCTTCTGTTTTGTAGTGTTAACATGATACTTTGTAATTTAAAATATCTGTAGTTGATTTTTGAAAGATTGTGATTATGGAGCTTTTATTCCCCAGGCCGCCTCTGAACATGGGCCATTTGTCACTCAGTCGGGCTTTCCCAGTAAACAAATGTCAAATGAATAAATAAATAAATGCAGGGTATGGAAGGTGGGGTGATAGGATAGTCAGAAATGGGGATAAGCAAGAAGCAGAACAGACAAAAGGCAAATGAATGGGAAGAGAAGTATTGGTGTGAGGAAAAGTGTATATTTTTAAACAGATGAACTTTATTTTTTTTGAGAAAAAGTGTAGAGCTGTAATGAAAGACGGGGATGAATGAAATGCAAAGTGATGGGAGCAGTAGCAGGAACATAAACATATAACACATACAAAGACTGACAAAGGAGTCGTGACACAAAATGGAAGACACAGTGGAGATACACAAATAGATTGAGGGTGAAAAACTGCTGATGGTAGGATAGAACTACAAATAAGATAGAGGCAGTGGCAGAAAAAGAGGGGGAACATGATGTGGGGGATAGGGTATGATAACACCAGGCTGTTAAGTTGTTCTAAGAAGGCATCCCATCCAGAAGACAGTAGCTTTCAGCTTACAACACAGGCAGGATTTTGCACTGGTTTCATGTGTTCAGAGGCAGGTGGCTAGTTGACTCAATTAGTCACATGAGGGAATGTTCTAGGGTACCAGTATGGGCATTTAGTCACGAGTCCACCTTGCTCCTAACCAGCCACTGAACCCTATGGCAGGTGACCAAAGAGGGCCATTATATGCAACTGCCTGATGAGATGTACAAGCCAGATACTGGAGAAGCAACAACACCAGAGGCCAACAGTGAGGACTCCATGTCACCTTCCCTAACATGCACTCCATCACCCTGAAGAGATTCATGCCTGGGAGTGCTAATGACCTACGTTATGGAATGCTGTCTGGTACAGAGCATGTTGCTGCTTCTTGTTTAGGTGATGTGGGCTCCTCATTAGAGAGAAACAGTCAACACAGCAATGTAAAGCAATGGCTAGGGAATACCTGTTACACAACTGAGGATACAGCCCCCCCATGAACAGTTCGTTATATCAAACTCAAATCAAATTTGGACTGCATATTCATGAATAAGGTTTTAGTTAGAATGTATTTAGGAAGTTTTTGAAATAATTATATATATATATATATATATATATATATATATATATATATATACACATATTATTTTTATTTATATGTTGTGTATTTATGTGCCTTTAACAGCAGTATTATGAGTTTTATTGTTTTATTTTAGTTTTTGACTAGTATTTTTTAAGTAGTGAATTAATTAATTGATTGATTGTTTAATTGTCTTATTGGGGAGGCTTTATAAAAGCATTTCTTAGTATTGGCTTGTATTGGTTTGAAAAAGCTGTATAGTGAAAGTGCTTACCCTTGATTGACTTTGCCGTTAATAAAGAAGTTTTTTATGCTCATTTTTCTACTTGAAGCCTGGAATTATTAGTGATTTATTAGAATCAAGTTTAAGTCTGAATAGACTTTATGTTATTGAACTGAAGGTCTGAAGAGACATGTTAGTGTGAATCGCACACTCTACTTTTGTGTCAGCCTGTTTTGACCTCGAACAGTAATCATTTTATTTTTTAAACAAATACTGGCTTTCTATTATATTTTGTTCGTGTTCGTGTATCTGCTGGTGGAGTTTTTTATTATCTGGTATGTATTTAATATATGTTTATACAAAGAGTTAGTAATAATTTGTCTCCTTATCTCCGACATATGACTGCTTATACATTGTTTTAATTTTTTATTTGTTTTTCATGTATAAAATGCTGTGCATAATACACATCTTGCCATATAAATAAGATTACTGGTGTTGCAATTCCCATATGCTCTAACAAAAAATTTTCTGACTGTCTTGAGGAATCTATAAAACTCTTACTAGTTTATATATATGCTTACAACATACACATCTCCCACATCTATATGTGTCTACATATTTATTCTTGGTTAAACTATTGCTATGTTGTTCTTTATAGAATAGTTTATTTTTATAATATTACATTTCCTATATATAAAGGTTGGACTTGCACTTAGACTATTTATTTCTGGTATCAAGGACAGCATAGGCCAATGTTTATATATAATATTCCTTATATTTCTGGTGTTCTGATCATAATTCATAATATATTTACATTCCTTATGCACATTAGACTTATTCTTCATTTTACTAGTTGAACCATTGTTAGAAAAAATTGGTGCATAAATATTCCGTTTAACATAACTTCAGTTTTTATTTCTAATGTGTTCTGCTTGTCATAAGCCCTCTGTTCAAATTCATTGGCTAGATTATCTAGCTGTTTAATACAGGTGGTATCTAAAGTATTAAGTCTACTAACTCTGGCCATTTCATTTTTCATGATATTTCTAAAAATATGTGGGGGGTACATGCTATCTGCTGCTAAATATGTGTTGTTTTTTACTTCTTTCTTATATGGAGACATATCTAATTTACCTTCATTATTCTTCTCTGCATGGATGTCAAGGAAATCTATAGCTTTATAGTCAACTTGTTCTTTAAACGTTAAAAATCTGGTACTATTCTGTATAGCTTCTATATATTCATTTATTCGACAAAATGGACCATCCCAAATAAGAAAAATGCTGTCCACAAAATGCTGGTAGAACAACACATTTGTACTGATGTATTTATTGGTTGTATCTAGAATGTTGTCAATTTCCCACATACTAATGACTATATTTGCATATGTATTAGCTGCCGATGTTCTCATACCACTCCTGACATTTGCTTATAATATCAATTTCCAAACAATAACACATTATGTTCTAATATTAATTGCAGTAAGTCACATATTAGTTCCAATTTTAGATGTTTCAAATCAACATGGGCCTGAATGTATTTCCTAATCATCTCTATTCCTAATTCATTAAGAATGCAAGCAAAATAATTCAAAACTTTAACACTCAAACAGAGGAGGAATTACTTAAATGTCAAAAAGATCTCTTCTTAATACAAAATAGTAACTTGACATTTCAGGAACATAGGATGTTAGTGAGGTATGCCAATCATGTGCAAACACCATCAAGGGCATTAGCTAGGATAATTAATCAATCAAGAACAGCAGTACAAATTTCGGAAATACGTTTTAGAAATACAACTTATTTCAAAACTGAAGATATCATAAATGTCTTTGAGTAGATATATACTAGTATATATGGTGAGCACAGTGATTTATCCCCCCATATAACTAGCAAGGAATTTTTACAAAATATTAAATTTCTGAAAATAGAGGACAGTATTCAAAGAGATTTGATTAAACTGATATCTGAAGAAGAAGTGATATATACAATTCAATATATGAAATCGCATAAGTCACCAGGTCCTGATGGTATGACGGTGGAATTTTATAAGTAATTTGACAATATCTTTGGCAAAATACTTTCACGTGTACTTTCATTTGACTCTGTAGCTCATTCTTCTTAATACAGAGAGAACATTTGATAAGGCCTTCTGTTCCTCCTTTTTCCCTTTTCAAAAAGTAAAACAAAACTTTTTTTCTTTTCGCCTGAACCTTCTTGTGTTCTGACTGTCCTTCTCAAACATATTGGAAATATACAGTATATTTCAGAGCATTTGTTATAACTGTATTTGCTATAACTGATTTAAGTATTTTTTTCTGGCTTTTTGAATATTTACTGCTTAGCGACTGCATCTTAGCCTGTTTATACAGCTCTGCATTCTATTTAAACTGTTTTTGTGTTGATTAACTGTTTTGCACTCTTAAAAAGTTATTTGTTGCTTAATTTTACCTGCAGGCTAACACACTCAAGTGTGCTAGCCATAAAACATTTATAGCATTTACTGTCTGTTTTTTTCCTTGTCTCTGTAAAAAAAAAAAAAAAAAAAAAAAATCTCTTGTTTTCCCACCTTACTGAACTAGAGCAGTCCAGTTTCAGAGTTGCTGATCCCTGGGCTTTGTTTTTAGTTCCTGTTACTGATCCATTGCCTTATTAGGAAGGAGGGAAGTTTCTTTGCTTACCAGTGGGAGTGGGAAGCACTGAGCAGCCTTTTTGTCTGAATTGGTGAAGTTTCATCCAGAAACTAGTAGTCCATTTGGTCGTTTTGGGCCAATTCCTAGCTCCTTTCAGCCCCCTGCTATAAAACACGCTAAACACGCATTTTCCAGCTTGTACCAACTCAGCACAGATCCTTGTGGTGGCCTGCAGAGTGATCCAAGCAGCAGAGAGCTAAAGGAGTGACTTTCTACCAGATATAAGTATTTTTTGTGGCTTTCCCACTGTTATTAAGCTAGCGACTGCATTTCACCTGTTTTACTGCTACTTTAAGTGATTTCTGCATTTTACACTGTTTATTGCACTTTAAGTTACTAATTGTTGCAAATTGTTTCTGTAGGCTACACACTAAAGTGTGCTAGCCGATTTACAGCATTTACTGTCTGTTTTTTTTCCTTATCTCTGTAATAAAACAAAAAATACTCTTGTTTTCCCACCTTACTGAACTAGAGTAGTCCAGTTTCAGAGTTGCTGATCCCTGGGCTTTGTTTTTAGTTCCTGTTACTGATCCATTGCCTTATTAGGAAGGAGGGAAGTTTCTTTGCTTACCAGTGGGAGTGGGAAGCACTGAGCGGCCTTTTTGTCCAATTTGGTGAAGTTTCAGCCAGAAACTAGTAGTCCATTGGTCGTTTTGGGCCAATTCCTAGCTCCCTTCAGCCCCTGCTATAAAACAGCTAAACGCCAAGCAGCGATTTAAACAGAGTTGCCACTGTTGCACACAAGAGCAGCGGTTAAACAAGGTTAAACTATTCAGGCCATCTAAATTCCACTCTTCAAATTTTCCCTTAGAACTACCTTCCTCGAGCTGTACTGCTGATCTAACCAGCATATCCTATAACTGAAAAGTTCATCTCTACTTGATTCCCAAGTAGACTATTCTCTATCTGTAAAGCCTAGCACTTATTCCTACAGTACTTGCACCTTGATAAAGCACTCTTATTATAGATAGTACCCCACCAGCCTAAAACCCACTTCCCCCGGAGTCCTTTGAAAGTCTCTTTATCTACTACTTCTAGTATGTCGAGGGATCAGTTGCTAGTGTCCTCTCCAGCTCAACTGGTGAACCTGGGAATATTGAGGCAATGTTACAATTGCCTCATGTACACAGAAAATCCTCTCCTTCTCCCACAAAACACAAATATATGCGAGAGATGCAACTATATGGCCAAACTGGAGGCTGAGCTCTCTCAACATAGGACTGGCAAGACCAGACAGGAGGAGAAGGTAACCACACACAATACATACCCAGTCACACATGGTACCATCACAACTTCAAATCATACACATACTCACACAAAGACATACTCGGAGGCTCTGATCAAAAATTTACCAAAACAGCAGAGGCCACCAAAGCAGACACCCAAACAACTACCACCTCACGACCCAACACATGCAACACATAGACCACACAGTCAGAGTGTCAAACAGTCACAGCCCTTAAGGCCAAACAAAATGCCAGACACACTTGTCATTGGTGATTCCATAGTCAGACACACTGGCGTCCGCTCACCAGACTGAGTAAGGAGAAGGTCACAGTAAGCTGCCTGTCGGGCGCTAGAATCCGCCACATAACGCAAGCACTCAGGTCTCTCAACAGCAGGTACAAGTGCGACTCAGTCATTGTCCACGCTGGTGTCAATGACCTGAGGCGTACCTCCTTGGACTACATGAAAGGGACATCGAGGAGCTCTCTGATTATGTAGCCCAGGCAGGTATGACCCTGACCTTGAGCAGTATCCTACCTTCACCTAGAATGATGCCACAATACAGTGATAAGATGATCAGCTTTAATAATTGGCTTAAATTCTGGTGTCATTCAAAGGGGCTCCAATGTCTGTCTGCCTGGGATGACATGCTGGACAAGCCATGCTGCTTCGCAAGTGACCGCATGCACCTGTCAACCTGGGCCTTCAGATATTGGCAAAGGCTCTTGCCACCCCCATAGTGCCTTTTTTAGGCAAGGCTCAAATTCTAAACCTACCACCCTAGAACACCAAAAAGGAAAAAAAACTAAGGGTAATGCTGCTCAATGCCAGAAGTCTCACTCTCAAGATGCATGCACTCGAGGCCCTTCTCAATATGGAGAACATCGATGTCTGTGCTGTGACAGAAACCTGGTTCAAGGCTCCTGAGAGCACCCCAGCACTAACAGGTTTCACCTCATATCATGCGTTCCGGCCCCAAAATCCGGACAACACCAAGAAAGGAGGGGGGGGTGTCCATATTCATAAAGGACACCCACACCTCAAGGTTGGTGGCAACGCACGATGCATCGGAGACCATCCAGGTGCAATTAACCATAGGCAAGACTGCTCTGCAATTTGTAGCATGTTACAGGCCACCCTCTCAAACTCAGGAACCTCACATGGCCTTCCTGAAAACATTGGAGGGATAAATGTATCTCCAAACACCATCATACTAGGTGACTTCAACTACCCTAATATAGACTGGGAACACTACTCAAGCCCGAACACTCTAACCCAAAGATTCCTGGAGTTCATAAACTCAAATGCCATGGAACAACTAGTCATCATCCCCACAAGAGGAGAAAACATACTTGATCTCATCATCACGAACATGGGATCAAAATGTTCAACACCGAAGTATACCCTCACTGGTGAGATCAGATCATAAACTAATCTCGCTGGAGGTCCTCATCCCATCCCCACCTGAAACAAAAAAGACCGCAGTGAAAAACTTCTCAAAAGCCGATTTCACACTTCTAAAACTAGTGTGGTCTCCTTTAAGGCCCCTGAGCCAGTGGTAAACATTACTCAAACCGCTGAATCACTTACAAATGCCTTCTACCAGCACCTACAGGACTGCATGGATCAGGCAATCCCAAACAAAACTAAGACTCTCTGTACCAAAGGCAAGCGTCCAGTCTGGTGGACCCCAGCCATAAACAATCTCTACAACAAAAGGAGGAAGCTACTACAAGATAGAGCAAAATCCTTGAAAGGTAAGACACCTTTGATCATTATAAGTTAATAACTAAGAGCTCTCATAAAATCATCAAGGCAAATTTTGAGAGAAAAATCACCAAGGACTCTAAAGACAATCATAAGGCCTTCTTTAGCTATGTTAGAAACCTAGGAGGAAACTCCCAGATATGCTCAGAATTAGTTCAAAATGATGTGAAAATTACTGAACCTACACACATTGCTAACATACTGGCTGACAGGTTCAGTGCAAACTTCTCCCCCTCCCCAAAGGAGATATCTATTCCAAAGGATTGTAGCCCCAAACATCTCCAGCCCAGGTGAGAACTGCCCTCACTAAGGCAAAAACACAGCATCCATGGGACGGATGGTGTCCCCGGCTGTGTGCTTCATGAACTCAATGAGGAATTAAACCCACAGTTAGGACAGCTGTTTAATCTTAACCTCACCTCAGGATACGTACCCAAGGAGTGGCACACGGCGACTGTGGTCCCACTTCATAAGGCGGTGCCTCCACAGACCCTGGAAATTACCGCCCCATTAGCTTGACAAGCCTTATCTGCAAAGCCATGGAGAGGATCATAATGGAACTCATAAATAAAGACATAGGGAACTTGCAGACTTTGGATCCAACCCAGTTTGGCTTTGTCAAAGGCAGATCCTGCCTCTTAAACTTGGTTGACTTTTTGAGACAGTCACCAAGGCCATTGATGAGGAAAGGCAGTCCATACAGCCTACCTTGACCTCGCAAAGGCCTTCGACACAATACCCCACTCAGGTATCATCGAAAAACTCATCAGCTTGAATGTAAACCCATACATCACAAGATGGGTTGCAAACTGGCTAAGTGACAGAACCCACAGGGTCAGAGTTGCTGGAGCCATGTCAGACTCAAAGCCTGTCACAAGTGGTGTCCCACAGGGCTCAGTCCTGGGTCCACTCTTGTTCGGCATCTACTTTTCTGAAGTACAAGCAAACACAGGAGGGTATGGCTGACAAAGTTTGCAGATGACTGCAAACTGGCGCTATAGTCGAAAACACATCTGACACAGATATCCTCCAGAAGGGCCTCACAGAAACGGATAACTGGTGCCAGAGCCATGGCCTGAAGTTAAGCGCCAAAAGATGCATAGTCATACCCTTCGGGAAAAACAAGGTTACCCCTAGCTACCATATAGGTGGCAATCCACTGAGCACAGAAAAAGTCATCAGGGATCTGGGGACCCAAGTTGACAGTAGCCTTTCATTTGACACTCATGTTGCTAAAGTAGTTAGGAAAACCTTCTATATCGCCCACCTGATCATGAAGGGATTCACATCTAGATCAAGGGAGGTCATCGTCCCCCTGTACTCATCACTCATTAGACCTATGATTGAGTACAATGCCCGTTTGGAATGTATCTGACCAGACACCTGCTGCAGCTTGAAAGGCCCCAAAGTTCCTCACCAAAAGGATAAAGGGTCTCAAAAATATGTCTTATGCTGCCCGACTGAAAGAACTCCAGCTCCATTCAGTCTCATACCGCTTGCTCAGAGGTGACCTGTGCCTGACATATAAGGCCATGTCAAACCCAGATTTGATGAATATGCTTCACCTCAAAAATCTAGATCCCTCAGAACCACAAGGCGGGAGACTTAAACTTTGACACGGTTATAAATAGAACGTGCTGGAGGGACAGATTCATCACCCAGAGACTCCCTATGCTGTGGAACAAAATCCCGGTACATGTGAGGCAGAGCACCTCGCTGGCCTTGTTCAAGAGGAATCTTGACCAATGGATGGGAGATCGCAGATATACCCCAGGGATTACTTCAGTGTCACTGCTTAACAGAGGCACAGAAAAATGATAGGCATAGTTTTTATTCAAACTAAAGGGGTGGCGAAAGCCACATAACTATGGGCTAGGCTTATAAATGCCCTTGGGCAGATAGCCTAGTATGAACCTATGAACCTATGATAATTATATAATAAAGAACAAAATTAACGATCCACATCTCAATGCTTCAAGAACTATTTTTATACCTAAACCTAATTCTGATTCTCAAAACCCTGACAATTATAGACCAATTTCATTAATAAATGTAGATATGAAAATTTTAACCTCTATTATAGCTAATAGATTAAAAAAAGTTGTGCATCATATCGTGTCTTGGGAACAGGCTGGCTTTATGGCAAATAGACAAACTAGTGATAATACACTTACATTACATACTTTAATAGCTTATGCTAAACAGAAGAACCTTAACATATATGCGCTTGTGGTTGATGCCCAGAAAGCTTTTGACAGGGTTGATATAAACTTTTTGTTTGAAATTTTACCATATTTTAATATATCTCATGAGTTTGTTGAAGTCTTAAAAATTCTATATAGCAATCCTTACACCACATTGTATATAAATAGAAATTTTTCTAAAAGAATACCAATCAAAAATGGAACACGTCAAGGTTGTCCTCTGTCTCCTTTATTGTTTAATATATACATCAAACCGTTATTCCTATCCATTAAGCAGAATATATACCACAATGCCCCAATAGTTTACGGAACAAAAATATCAATGGCAGCATTTGCGGACGACCTGAATATTTATTGTACAACTCCAGTCTCAGACACTAAAAAGATACTAAAAGCGATAGAGAACTTTTTCAGAAGTTTCCAACTATAAAATTAATCTAAAAAACCTAGTATTATCCCATTGAGAACTCCCAAACCCTTTTCATTGTTGCCTCTGGTGGGACAAATAATTTGTAAAGATAATATTAAATACTTGGGTATTGGCTTCGCTACAGATGATAAGGATTTTTATGTTACCAATATTAAAACAGTTTGGGATCAAATAGTATCTGATTTGGTGAGATGGAAGAATCTACGACTACCAGTATTATCAAAAGTATCAGTTATCAAAATGAACATATTACCATGATTATTATATATTTTCAGATCTGCTCAAGTAGTAATTTCAAAAACATTTTTTTTAAATGAATTCACAAAGAATTAGCTAAATTTATTTGGGAGCCAAAGAAAACAAGGATTTTGTATGAAAAATTAATGACTCCAAAACATAGAGGTGGATTGGAGTTACCAAATTTTGAAACCTACTATCTTATAGTAAACTCAAACAGGCTTCTAAGAATCGCTAATTAAAATATAACTAGCACTAAATGGATTCCTACCTGGGTAGTTCTGAACTATAAATATATTTTACATTTGAATATTAATCCTAAAGCCATACCCTTTTTAGGTAAAGAAACGTTGAAACAATATGGGATAATGGATCACATTAAACTATATGTAACGTCCCTACAAACCTTATTTCAATCATTAGATCTCGCTCAATATATGATGGCTTATCAACCATTTCATAGAAACCCTAACCTGAGACTAAATAATAAATTAATTGATCTTAAAGAATTCCCATTAATAATCAATTTAACTTTAATAGATATTTATACACTTCTTAAACTCTTGGCTAATCAGATAAGACAGCGATTAAATTTACCTAAAAATTATCTCGTTATTGTAAGACAAATTAGGGAACTTTCTATGAGTTACTTTAAGAATTTTAAACCCAGAGAAGAGAATATAATTAAATGCTCGAATTTGTGGCAAGCTCTCTAACAAGATATTAAATTTATAACAGCAGCAAATAATTTAATAAAGGAGTTTAAATTCCAAGATAAAGTTCTTGTGTCAAAATATTGGAAAGAGAAAATGCCAGAGATAGAAGACAGTCATATGATAAAAGCAATTGACTTGACTATAAAATCTATTTCTCTTCATAAACTGATGTATACCCAGTTGATGATATGGAATAATGCGTATTATACACTCCTTAGCCTGCATAAATTTAATTCCAAAAATTCACCAGTTTGTCCATACTGCAAGGATCAATCTGCTGAACTTCTTCATATGTTCTGGAGTTGCAAATGCATATACAAACTTTGGAACTCACTAAAGATACAACTTCAGAAGATGGGTTACCAAAGTTCAACATTGTCATGGGAATTCATGATTTTACATATTCCCCCAAAAGAACTTTCTAAATCTCAATGTATTATATTAATCAATATCTTCTTATTAGTGAAGCTATACATAGCTACTAATTGGTTAGACCCATCCAAAACATCATGGAATAATTTTAGAGTACTAGCAATAAGGCATATAGTAGTTCACAAATTACTTTTGAACCAACATAATAAAAATATTAACAATCCAAAAATATGTGAACAAGTATTTAATATTGTATTAGCGTAGCATCTCATATTTGAATTTAGCAAAAATTTTTACACTATTAAGAGACTCTGTAACAGCAACTGTTCATTACTCGAATTGATCTTAACTACTTTTATACTCTTAGTGTATAATTCAATGTGTTACTTGGAAGCATTTATGTAAATATTGTATATATGTTATGGAGTTAGTGTTAGTTAAATTAGTTGATAGTTTTTTCTTAATTTTCTGTATTGTTTTAATTTTGTATGGAATACAAGAAAACAATAAAAATTATTGTTGAAAAAAAAAATACAAGCAAATAAGGAATTAACATCAAGTGTAACCAAATAGCAGGTAGCTGTTGAATTACTTTCATTCTATTCAAACAGTCCCTTTAAGAACTCTGTGCTGTCCTTAATAATAGTGGCAGATGTATTCAATACACATTTCAATTCTGATTTTAAATATTTAGATATGGCTTCTGTAGCCCAACCCCTTGCTGAACTATTGGGCATAGTGGTGGTCTTAACATATCCTTATGAATCTTTGGGACTCCATAAATAATTGGAATCACTGTTTTTTCTATATGTAAATACTTATATTGTTGTTCAGTAATTGAGCTATTTTCATATAGTTCCTTGAGTTTATTGGCAACTACCTGTTGAATATATATGACATCTGTCTTTCTTATGCATGAATAATTACAGAATGAGAGACTCCCAGTCCACTCCAAAAGAACATCATTTATTATAGTAAACACGTTCATTCAACCCTGGTGGTGTGTGAGCTCCTGTCCAAATTTGCCATGCTAATTCTGCTTCCTCAAGTACTAAATCCCAGGGACCCCATCTTAAATTCTTCTCGACTTTTTGCAACACCAGTTGTTTGCTCATGTTGTTGGGAAATATATAGTTGTTGGTTATTTCTGATCCGCTCACTACTGCAGACCAATGAGGTTGGATTATCAACCATACAGTTGGCAGAGTCATCCAGGCTAGTTGTATTATCTTGTAGACCTGTCTCCACTGTTGTAGATAAGCCAATCCTTTTGAATATTCATTCAGATCCCTAGAGATTTTCTTCTTTTTAGTTTCAATATTCTTGATCAGGCTGGCTTCGATACTACTGAAGATCCAGGCATATTTGAACCTATACCTGTCATAATCTTCCGCATTAGTTATAACCAACAAAATAAAAATTAGAGAGAGAGAATATGCTTTGGATGCTACATTTAACTGTAATTCCCAGGGAGTGGTCTACGCAGCAGTTTGTGACCGCTGCAAAGCTTTCTATATAGGGAAAACTGAAAGAAAAATTAAACAAAGAATTTACGAATACCTATATAGTATAAACAACATTGTTATTACTAATGCCCTAGCAAAACATATTTTGGAATTGCCTTTACATAGGTTTTCATTTGTAGTGTTGCAAAAAGTAGAGAAGAATTTAAGAGGGGGTCCCTGAGATTTAGTACTTGAGGAAGCAGAATTAGCATGGCAAATTCGGACAGGAGCTCACACACCACCAGGGTTGAATGAGGCACTGTCAATAAAATGTTTATTAAAAAAGAAAGCTCTAGCCAGGTAATTATGGTTAGATGCCCAATAAGTAGAGTAAAATGGTGTGCTATGTTTTAGAGTATCTATAAATACACACCACCAGAATAAAATTAATATGGTTAGGCTTACAGCGTATCTCATGTGCACAATAATCTTATTTATCTAAGATGTTCAGAGAGTTCCATTTAATAACATTGTGTATAGTATCTCTGTTGACAACAAGTATGGCAAATTTAATTGTCCGTAGCCATTTGTAGGTAGTTGATAATTTGACTAATATAGTATTCATGTATAATATGTGATTTATTTTTAATAAGAGAAAATTAGCTTTGTATTTTTCATTTGTCAAACACAAGCGTTTTTCATATTGGAACAGTATCTAGTTGGTTAGAACGATCTTTATTACCATTTTTACTGGTTTTTATCTTGTTGCTTTAAATTAGAATGAGCTTGAATGTCATCATTACGGTTTGTGAATTTCATTGGAAGTGTGGTTTTAAGTGTTTTTTTTTTAAATTTGGGAGTAACTGTCATGTAATTTTTTAGTCTGAAGAAGCTGGAGAACTGTTTCCAGCGAAAGCGCTTACTATAATAAATTACGTTCTTTTGGAGTGGACTGGGAGTCTCTCGTTTTGTGGTTTTCCTTGGTTTTGCTGTTAGTTGCTGTTTTTATACATGCATAATCAATGGTATTCAACATAGCTACCATTGTGCTATCATAATAATCTTTATCTAATACAACTATTCCCCCTCCCTTGTCAGCTGGTTTTATAATTATTTTGTCATTATGTTGTAAAGACTCTATAGCTCAATATTCCATTTCACTTAAATGAAAAAAAAATTCTTGTGTTTAAGTTTTTAATTTTAGAGAATGTATTTTTAATGAAGAGAGGTGGGGACATTAAGAATTTTTCAGAAAGAAAGGAAAATAAATGGATATTGCATTTTAATGCATGTGCCCCCCTGGTCTTAATGAAATATTTTCTCTTAAACCTGAATTGAATCATTTACATAATTGTATTAAGTAAATATATAAATATATGTTTTTATTTTTGTTTAGTATGTAATATATATGTATTTTATGTCTTTATGTCTATGTTTATATATATTATATATACACTTGAAGCAAATTGAGACATATAACTTTAAATGCTTCATGGATAAATTGATTTTAATTAGGTGATTATTTAATTAATGTATTAATAAGTAAGTATAAAATCAGTCAAAGGAAAAGCATGGACATTATCGCCTGAAGAAGCAGATACGTTCTGTGAAAGTACTTTGTACTTGTGTTACTTTGTCAGAATAAAGGAAGTTCTTTTTAGCTTGCTGCATTTGGTCATCAATTTTGGACATTTTATTGCAATGGATTGACTACCCAACTTGGTACTTGTTTTCTACTTTTATTGTTTGTGTGGTTTACAAGTTGGTATGCAACGAGTGCAAGCTACAACAGCTTTGAGCACCATGGCTCATACATCTTCACAACAAATACAACAACTAATGGAGGTTTTGGATAATCCTCTATTAAAAGACTTAGAAACTGTAGCTGAAGATACTGAAGAAGAGATGAGACTATTATCTGACATTAAGGAGTATAAAAGTGAGCTACTTAATTTTGAAAAGTTGTTTCAAAATTTTAAAAAGCTGCAGTGGCAGAGATTGTCATTTAATGCATATCTCAAGTTGAACATTGTCCCAAGAGGTCTCCGCATATTAAAAATGCCAACATATGGTAATCTTTATGCAGATTTATTACATTAATGGCAAAAATTGAATTTAACCTCTCCATGCAGTATATGAGACTTATGAATGAGTTCTTTGAGCCAAAAGAGCAGAAGACACCTGCTATTTGGTTACACTTGATGTTAATTCCTTATTTACTTGTATTCCTAATGAATTAGGAATAGAGATGATTAGGAAATACATTCAGGCCCATGTTGATTTGAAATATCTAAAATTGGACCTAATATGTGACTTACTGCAATTAATATTAGCACATAATGTGTTCTTGTTTGGAAATAGATATTATAAGCAAATGTCATCGGTAGCTAATACATATGCAAATATAGTCATGAGTATGTGGGAAATGGACACCATTCTAGATACAACCAATAAATACATCAATGAAAACTTGTTCTACAAGCATTTTGTGGATGACATTTTTCTTATTTGGGATGGTCCACTGTGTCAATTAAATGAATATATAGAAGCTATACAGAATAGTACCACATTTTTAACGTTTAAAGAACAAGTTGACTATAAAGCTATAGATTTCCTTGACATCCACATACAGAAGAATAATGAAGGTAAATTAGATACTTCTCTATATAAGAAAGAAGTAAAAAATAACACATATTTAGCAGTAGATATCATGCACCCCCCACATATTTTTAGAAATATCATGAAAAATCAAATGGCCAGAGTCAGTAGACTTAATACTTCAGATACCACCTGTATTAAACAGCTAGATAATCTAGCCAATGAATTTGAACAGAGGGCTTATGAAAAGCAGAAAGCATTAGAAATAAAAACTGAAATTATGTTAAATCGGAATATTTATGCACCAATTGTTTCTAACAGAGGTTCAATTAATAAAATGAAGAATAAGTCTAATGTGCATAAAGAGTGTAAATATATTATGAATTATGATCAGAACACCATATATATAAGGAATATTATATATAAACATTGGCCTGTGCTGTCCTTGATACCAGAAATAAATAGTCTAAGTGCAAGTCCAACCTTTATATATAGGAAATGTAATACTATAAAAATAAACTATGCTATAAAGAACAACATAGCAATAGCTTAACCAAGAATAAATATGTAGGCACATATAGATGTGGGCGATGTGTATATTGTAAGCATATGTCTAACCTAGTAAGAGTTTTATAGATTCCTCAAGACAGTCAGAATTTTTTATTAAAGCATATGAGAATTGCAACACCAGTAATCTTATTTATATGGCAAAATATGTATTATGCACAGCATTTTATATAGGCAAAACAAATCAAAAAATAAAACAACATATAAGCAGTAATATTTCAGAAATAAGGAGGCAAATTACTACTAACTCTTTGTATAAACATATATTAAATACAAATGAACAGCATGTGTTTAAGTTTTTTAATGTATTTTTAACGAAGTGAGGTGGGGACAATAAGAATTTTACTGAAAGAAAGTAAAATAAATGGATATTGCATTTTAATGCATGTACCCCCCCCCGATCTTAATGAAATAGTTTCTCTTAAACCTGAATTGAATCATTTACATAATTGTATTAAGTAAATATATAAATATATGTTTTCATTTTTATTTAGTATGTAATATTGAGTTACTTTGTCAGAATAAAGGAAGTTCTTTTTAGTTTGCTGCATTTGGTGGCAAAATGCAGATTTCCTGTAAAAATACATTTTTTCCCCTTTTTTATTTTTATTCATCCCGATCCCATTTGCTCATTGGTGCCCTATGCTTAAACAGCCGAGCTCGGCCAAAAATAAGTTTTATTTTAAAAAATTTACACTATTTATCATGCCAGTGGCCACATATTTGACCATTGGCATGCCTAATGAATATAATACATGCTTTATTTTGAGCTGTCATGCCGATGTTTTCTAATTTGCAAAAACGTATTCAGCTAGTAACTGAACACATTTCTGCTTCTTACACTATTCCTGCATGGATACCTGCCTGCTTCCTGAATCACTAATTCACCTCATTTGCATGGTTTTCATCAGCAAATGAGGTAATTAGTATTATTCAGTGGTATTTGTGCAGGAATAGTGCTGCCAAGTTCGTGCACGTCAGATCAGTGGTTTGCTGAATCGCTCAGCGGCCATATTCCATGCAGCAACTGCTGCACTATTCCTACACTCCATGTGGGGTTTACTGAATCCCGGGACTAGTTAATGTTCTGTGGCTAGTCATCTTAGGTTTTCTATAATCACTTGCCTAGGATAGCTCCTGTGATACTATGTTTAGAAAAGTAGCATAGAGAGATGGGTAAAAACTAGCAGTCTACATAGGCAGTGAACAGCTCAGCAATGTTTAAATAGTCAAATGAAAATAATATTCATTGCTAAAGTTAATAGGTTAACTACAGTTCCTATACACACAACATGGCAAATACAGGGATAACTGGCATAGTTTAGAATAGCACAGTAAAAAAAAAAAATAACAAATAGCAACCTACAACTTGAATAATGTTGTTTTTCTTTCTGCTTTTCCTGGTTAGGGGTCCTCACAGTAGAACTCCGGTCCGCTAATGATTGACAGTAGATTTTTACTGTGTCGAGGTGCCAGCTCGACGCCCAACATTCAATGAAGGCACGCCCATTCACACATGTCTTTCGAACACTACTCGACCGCGGGAAGGACATGCAGACTCCACACAGAAGACACTCCAGCCAAGAATCGAATGGGAGAACCTCTTGCTGTGAGGTGACAACGCTACCGCTGTACCACCACGGCTTGATACAACCTGAATAATAACTAGGTAATTTTCATATGGTAAAATGCAAAAAAAAACCACTAAAACTGATCAGCAATGAGGTAAACAACTTAAACACAGATAAATGAACGGCAAGAATACAGTACACATACCCCACTGCCTGGGTAGTATGATATGCAACTTCTGGTAGGCTAGCCTGATAGCTGTTATTTCATCCTTATTCACATAAATGAGCACAGCAGCCAAAGACAGCAAAACACAGGTGCATTTACACTGTCAAGCTAATGTACAATGACACAACAAAAACTTACGGTGATAAGTAGGCTGTCTCTCCCTAGCTTCTAAATGGCAGAGAAGATCTGCATGACAACTCTGCATGTCACTTTAAGCTGGCATTGCTCCCCTGAGCAGGTGATGCCTAAAGCATCAATTACTTCCTTAGCAAGTATATGCCAGGTGTACACCTTATATAGGAGACCTTCATAGTCTACCAGCAGGTTCTGCCTATGCTATGTAAAAGATTTTGGTGTCCCTGTTGCATCTAGCAACAGCCCTGCCAGGGTCAAGGTCTCACCAAAGCTATGTCCACTGGCCAGTTCAAGTGCAGACATGAAGATAATCTCTTGGCTGCAATGTGGCATGTTGTGCAGACCACATCACATTAATCAACAGGCAGCAAAGTAATGCAATACTCTTGTATGGCAGTGAGATTGATATGGCCAGTTGCATGAGGGAGTGTACCAGCTGCAGCTAAGCTCCACAGGCAAGCATACCTTATATGAGTCACATGCCTGAGCATGACTACACCTGGCTATTGGGTAGAGTAATGACCATGGTCATTAACATAAGGTAAATGAGTAGCAGAGTGGATAGGTTCCCCTGTTGTGCAATCCTTAATTGATGTAAATAATCCTGCATGAGCCATACCAGGACTCACAGAATAGAATAGACTGATAGCTCATTGCATTTGTGATGTAATTCAGAGACAATCATTCTAGATTGTTCCATTAGGATAATAGGCCTGTAAAGGAAACCACCTCCACCACAAGCTATGTATATGCTCTTAGGCTATGTATATGGTTGACACATAACATTCTGTATGATGCAGTCACGCATGTACTGACTTACACACTGATATATCTGTATGCACTGACATGCTGAACTGGGAGAGGAATCAGCAGTGCAAGTCAGTTCAGGCAAGGTGTCTGCAAGTATGTAATCACTGACAATAATGGCATTATGTCCCTACCCTAGTCTTGAACACATGCCTTCATACCTGACACTGCATGGACACTTTACACACAACCAGCATTTTATCTCTGGCTGCCCTAAAACATTATCTGATAACATGATCTCTGAGATGAACACAACCTATCAACCATGTGCACGTTTACTATAAACTCCCCTCATAACCCTTGCACCAACTCTAGCATCGCTGCCTCATGTTGCTGTGCACATCCACCTGTGCAAACAATAATGACTCTGCCCTGCCTACTCTTTAGGCTAATAAGGGAATGGTAATGAACTATGTACAGATTGTCTGGTCAGTTCACTGTAATTTTTTTGTCTGGGCATGACAAGAAATGCATCAGATTGATTCAATGATTGTCTTGTTATTGCACACAGTTTTGAACCAGATAGTCCTTGTTTGCCAGTATTGTAATGTATTTCTCCCATCTTTGCCTTGCATGGGGGCCCGCTACATACTCTTATAACTTGTTACCTAGCTTCTCTACTGCTGCTGGTACATGTAAGTCAGACAGTTTTACTACCTCCTCCTGATGTTACAGTTTTTGTAACACCATGCTGTACAATATGGCTCACAGCACAAACATCTTGTTAGCATCACTTGAGGATACTGAGGTATACCACTGGATGTGTCTGCCCATGGAAGCAAGAATTTTGCACTCCAACTCATTGTTAAGCAATGGTTGGTGTCTGCACTAAAGCACTTCTGTATGTCATCTCCACCACTGTTTACAAGCTGCATAAAAGCCTCATCAGCTATGGCTCCAAAGCATATATGAGATCACCTGAAGCTCGCAACAGCAACCACAGTTAAGATATCTCTGTTACCTAGGCTCATGGAGCAGTACCTTTCTGTACTTTTGGGTTGCAAAGCATGTGACTACCTACTAGATGACCCCTTGGAAAGCCCTTCTGCATGACGTGCTGGTATAGGTCACACGTTTGCCAGATGTGGGAATCATGAGTACTGTCTAAATGGTACCCAGACACATTGTATGTAATGCACTGTACACTTCATAGCACATGAGAGTTAATGCAATGGAAACCAATCCAGCTAATAAAACAAATGCCATGTGAAGTAGGTGGGGGATTCATAACAATGTGGGCATAGTCAGTGGCCCCTGGAGTATAAAGGAAATTGTTGATGTCATAAAATGGCTGTATGGTGGTAGTTCTTTTCTCTGCTGACTGTGGGAATATGTTCTTCTACATGCTTCAGTATCACAATAAGAAACCAATGCAGATCTCTCAAGCCTGAAGCATGAGACTCTTATGGTGTGTCTCCAGTCAAATGTTGAATATTTCCCAAAGAAAAGATGGTTGATACCACACAAAGCTCTTTGCCCATTGTGAAAAGCAGTCCATGTGTACCTCCTGATTCCATGTAAGGGCAGCACACTTCTACTTGCTCCCATACAAAATCTCTGTCCACTCAGTAGCAGCCAACTATACCCATCTGTGGAGGCACTGGTATATCAACTGATGACAGACTCCTCTACAGCACAGAGACTATTAGTGGGTAACATTACAGGCATTGGATTCCAAAATGATCATTATACCATGACCCCCCCAAAACGTGCACACTGATTGGCCAGCGTGCCCGTTGTAAATCGAGTTATACTAATGGAAAAAGGTCCGGTCGCCCGGACTTTTTTCCATTAGTATAACTCGTTTTTTTAAAACACTGTCTCACTATGTTAAATGGGTTTAACATAGCGAGACAGCTTTAAAATAAGCAACAGAGATCTCTATTGCTTATTTTAAAGCTGTCTCGCTATGTTAAACCATTTAACATAGCAGACAGTGTTTTAAAACAACAGAAAGCAAGATCTCCATTGCTTTTTTAGTGTCTCGGTATGTTAAATGAGTTTAACATAGCAGACAGTTTAAAATAAGCAGCGGAGATGTCCGTTGCTTATTTTAAAACTGTCTCGCTATGTTAAACTCATTTAACATAGCGAGACACTAAAAGCGGAGATCTTGCTTTCTCCGTTGCTTTGCCACAACTCTGATGTACTGGCGCGCAGTACATCAGAACTGCCGGATGCCAGACATCTGCGGAAGGGCAGTAAACAGGCATTATACTATGCCATTATTTAAGAAAAGTAACAGTTTCTTTTCTTAAATAATGTCATGGTATAATAGCAATAACCCACTTCTGGGTGTGGGAATGCTAAATTTACCCACGGTTGGCTTTGTTTGGTCCCTCGGGCTTCTCGGGACCAAACCACGCCAACCGTGGGTAACGCATTACCAGGCGTGGGTTATTGTTATATTATACCATGACCCCCCCCCAAAATGTGCATGCTGATTGGCCAGCGTGCCCGTTGTAAATCGAGTTATACTAATGGAAAAAGGTCCGGTCCCCCGGACTTTTTTCCCTTAGTATAACTTCGTTTTAAAACACTGTCTCGCTATGTTAAATGGGTTTAACATGGCGAGACACTTTAAAATAAGCAGCGGAGATCTCCGTTGCTTATTTTAAAGCTGTCTCGCTATGTTAAACCCATTTAATAGCGAACAATGTTTAAAAGCAACGGAGAAAGCAAGATCTCCGTTGCTTTTTAGTGTTTCGCTATGTTAAATGAGTTTAACATAGCGAGACAGTTTTAAAATAAACAGCGGACATCTCCGTTGCTTATTTTAAAACTGTCTCGCTATGTTAAACTCATTTAACATAGCTATAAAAAGCAATGGAGATCCTCGTTCTCGCTGCTTTTGCCACAGCTCTGGTGTACTGCGCGCGGTACATCAGAACTGCTGCGGATGCCTGACATCTGCAGAAGGGCAGTAAACAGGCATTATACTATGCCATTATTTAAGAAAAGTAATAGTTTCTTTTCTTAAATAATGTCATGGTATAATAGCAATAACCCACTTCTGGGTGTGGGTAATGCTAAATTACCACGGTTGGCTTTGTTTGGTCCCTCGGGCTTCGCCCTCGGGACCAAACCACGCCAACCGTGGGTAAATTTAGCATTACCCACACCCAGGCGTGGGTTATTGCTATACTAACACATGCTGATCAGCTAATTTAGATTAAATTCCTACCACAGGTCATTGCACAAATTTTACAAAATGTCTGATTTGTGCTGCCATGTTTAATTTTATCACTGAAGTTGTGGTGGCTCTTAGTATGCTAATGCTCATTTGCATGCACTTATGCACTCATCTGCATATGACACATAGGTTCATAGCTTCATAAGAGGTTACAAGGCTATTGGCCCTAAGGCTTTTAGAAGCCTAGCCATGTTATACCCTTGTTCCCTTATTGACCAAGTTACATGGTCTATATTTGCAGTGCAAGTTTATGATCATCACCGACTGCCCTTATCTAAGAGGGACATAGGTGAAAACTCCAAGGTAAATTTATGGTCTCCCATCCAGTTGTCTAAGTTATGCTTAAATTGGTTTGTTGAGGAGTTTTGTTTTACTTGAATTGGGAGTTTGTTCCAGAGGAGTGGCAATCTCCGAGAGATATAGCTGTCTTGCCAGCATGTTCTGTTAATGTCGCAGGCTAGGTTAAGATCCCTAGAGGTAGTGAATCTTGTTCCATTTGAATGGCAGATGTGCAGCATTTCCATTAGGGCATGGTCCATAACTGTAGGCCAGGCACAAGTCACTTCTCAGCAGCCTATAAGATACAGAATGCAATGACAGGGTCTTCAGTCTGTCCATGTAGGTCATGTGTTGAAGGCTATTGTGCTTTTTCTCCCACTATTTTATGTGTATCTGAATCACCACTCCCATGCATCTCTGCTCATTGTCCTATTTCACATATCACAGTGTGTTGCTTGTTTATGAATATCCCTTTGAGACTTACTGAGTTTTAGCTATTTTGCCAACTCCCCTGACCTCTTGCAATGTTAACAGATAATATAAACTGTTTGCATATGGGAAAGTTGAGGGGAAGAAAGCAATATGAATTGACTAACAATATTTGCAGAGAAGGCAGGAAATCTGTAAAACGTTTGGTTGAAGACTTGTTTAGTGCTTTGTGTAAAAGAGTAAAACAAAAGAAAGCTGTTCACTTTTAATGCCTGGAGCTTATAGCTATAAGGTGGTAGTTTTAAATGTGCTGTGAAAGAAAGGGGGGAGAGAGAGAGAGACAGAGAGGAAGACTGAGAGGAAGACAGTAAAAAATGGAATATAAGCAGGACTACATTTTAGTTATCTAAAGCTAGTTATGTTTTGTGATAGTTTTTCAGCTTTTGAAGCAACAGAAGAATGGATTCTGAATTATAGTTTTATTTAGCTTTAAATTACAGTATGGTGATGTAAGTGGTCTGACTTTTCTGTGTAATGAGAAATGAGGAAGTGGGTCTGCATTTGAACTGCAATGTGTTACAGAAAAGCTGAATCTAAGACCGCAGAAGATGAATTATCAGCGAAAGTACAGGTGCAAACCTAACTATTAAAATGTCAATGCAGAATGTGGTTAACCACATAGGTCAGTGCTTTAGAGATATGCTGAAGTTGCAGTTTTGTGAGATGTAGCATAATGTGCAAAATATATTGATTTTTATCAGCAAGCTGTAAATATTCCTTTTCTGACATGTCAGTCTCTAATACAGGTTGACTGCACCCCATTTGACTAGCCAAGTTTTTTTAGAAAGGCTTGGGCCTGGAAAGGCTAGCTGGTAGTGTCTTAAATAGACTGATGGAATCTGTATTCCTGATCTCATATGTGTTTTCATACTTCTCTGACACCTTGCAGTAAATAAAATTTTTGCATGGTTCATCCCTGGGCATACATCATGAGCCTGGGTTTGGATGGGAACCTGCAAAATAAATACTTTAGTGGCAAACTTGTTAATTACCTCTGTGAATGCATACCTTCAGTTTTTAGCAAGAGTGTAAGAGTTTTCCAACATGAACCTTTTTATTTTTACATTCATTTTTTTCTTTGCTCTTAATGTAGAGTCTCAGTCATGTATAGATTTTACATACAGATATCTTGAAAATATTAGGTATGTATGGTTTTCAAAGATTCAAACTGGAGTCTACTGAGCTAGTAAACTTACTTGTCAGTTTGATTTTACACAAAATGTCTGAACATACACCTTGCTTTTGAATTTACTTATCATACAGTTACACACAATACCAGTCGCTAAAGACTTTAGATTAAGATGAATTATGCTTTCTATTCCTTAAGCAGATATAATGATAATAATAACACCCATCTCTTAATCAGGTAGGCCCACTGGTCATATAGTCCCTGTTCCAGGGCAATGTCTGGTTATGTGACTTTCTTAAGGTTACACAATAGGCAAATGAGGACTCAGAGACTCAAAGCTTCTTCCACAGAACTACAGCTTGCAACTTTAACCCTTTGCACCAATATCCCAGAGATCATTATTTCACTCTATAGCACCTCATATTAGTAATGGTTTTACAAGGAGGCTATGATCTGCTTTGTTATATTTAGAAGATGGGGCCATCTGAAAACTAGTAAGTTTGAAGATTTTACTTTTTTATTGTTTCCAACTTCACCTGTGTTCTAGAGAATTGCCTGCAATGTCCATGCACTAAATTACTGTAGACTTCATCCTTCTGTGATCAGCTTGTCAGTTGTTTTTACAGTATGTTCATTGATAACTACTAGGGTCTGTACCTTTGCAGGCCACTTTAAGATTAGCCAATTTCAATTTCAAATGTAAGAATCAAGCCTGTTACTTTGTGTTTGTGAGATACACATGTAGACATTAGGCAAACTCCCAACCTCAAAAACAGGCCTGCAGCCCTCAAACTCATATATCTGTATTTGGGAGCTTGGTATTCTACCTCTACACCACACTGCGCCCCTCCCAAAAAAAATATACTCTCAAAATAGGTTCATAGGTAAGCACTAAGCTATCTGTCTGCAAACTATTACAAACTTAGCCAATAACCAGATGTCAAAATCAAACCCTGCACACTGTGTCTCTGAAGTAAAGATCTAAACCATGATGCCAACCCCACCCCCTCACTATTCCTATTATCCTAGCTTCACAAGCCTAGCATTGAACAGCATTCTACCTTTTCCAAGGATGACATTACAATATAAGCAGAAGATGATTGACTTTAAAAATTGGCTTGGTTACTGGTGTCATTCTAAAGAGGTCCAATATTTGTCAGCTTGGGAGGACATGACTGACTGACTACTCTGCTTTGCCATGGATGGACTGCACCTGTCCCCACTCAACTTTTGTATATTGGCTAAAACATTACCCACCCCACAGTTCCTTTTTAGGCAATGCCAGTCTGACAAACCTTACAGCATAGCAAATTCTATGCAAGACTAACTAAAGGTGTTACTGCTCAATGCTAGGAGTATCAACAAGAAGCTCTACTCCCTGGAAGTGATCCTCACCCTAGAGACTGTTGCCATCTGTGCAGCTACTGAGATATGGTTTAAAGATATAAAATGCACCCTGGCAGAACAAGGCTATATTACCATCCACACATTTAGACCAGCTAACACACAAGAAGAGAGAAGAGGTGGAGATGTATCAATCTACACAAAAGGTAAGCACACACCAAGACTGGTCAAAAGATATGACATGCTTAAGCTACTCCATGTCCAACTAACTTTAGGTAAAGTCCAATACCATATCCTTGCTCTATATATATATATATATATATATATATATATATATATATATATATATATATAGATCATTGCCTATGACCCATGATAACCATGCCACATACTTAAATGTACACCAGTCACTCACAATTCAGCCCAACACCATACTCATGGGTGCTTTTAACTATCCCACTATAAACTGGTATACATACACAACCACTAACATACAGGCTCAAAAATGCCTGGATGTTGTCATTGCAAACATCCTAGAAAGGCTAGTCTGCACATCTACTAAGGGTGCAAATATCCTAGATCTGGCACTTGCAAATATGACGAAATATTGCACATCCCCTTGTGTAATGTCCTCACTGATCAGGTCAGATCACAAAGCAGTCACCCTTGAAATAAATATGAAGGATGAACTCCTAACAAACTCCAGAACCTTTAAGAACTTTTCTAAGGAAGTGTTTATAGAAACCCTGTGCAAGCATGTAAATAAATGCATAGATACAACAGTTGTTGTGTCTTTTGGCTTTTCCCAGTTAGGGGGTCGCCACAGCGGAACTCCGGTCCGCTAATGATTGTTAGTTGATTTTTATGTGCCGAGTTACCAGCCCTGACACACAACCTTCAATGAAGTTACACCCATTCACGCATGTCTCCACGCAGAAGACGCTCTAGCTGAGAATCAAACCGGACAGCGTCTTACTGTGAGGCGACAACGCATAGATACAACAGTACTAACCTGAAATAAACCTACAATAAACTCTAAAAACAAGGCCCCTTAGTGGACCCTAGTATAAATAGGTTGTACAACAAAAAAAAAAAAATAGAAAATCCTGTCCAAAATAGGAATGGCTATGTCCAACGGGCAAAAAAGACTTTCATCAGTCTCAACTAGAAACTTGGGAGACTAATCAAATTCACCAAAGATGACTTTGAGACAAAAACAGCCTTCCAGGCTAAGGATAACCAGTAGTGTAACTTGGATGGGCCGAGAGGGGCAACTGCCCTGGGCACATATTGTCAGGGGCATGATCAACTGATCACAATCTTTCTTTAAAGCAATTACTGGCTTTTAAAAAACAGTATTGCATTTGTGGTCAAACCTATTTGCTACATTTGTAGCAAGCAGTTTACTAGAGTTTAAAAAGAAGACTTTTTTTAGCCAAAACATGAGTCTCATAGTGTTCTGTGCAGGCAGGATTTAGACTGTAGCAACTGTTTGCTACAGTTTAAAAAGAAAATTTTTTTAACTAAAATGTGAGCACCTAGGCAGGGTATATACTCTAGCAAGCACTTTGCAACAGTTTAAAAAAAAAAATGTGTAATTAATTTGGGGTCAGGGTACAGAAATAGAACACGAATGGCTGGGGCAGGAGGGAGGTAGAGAGGGGTGTCATGCATCTGGATACCTGGTAGGGAGAGCTTGTGGAGGAGGGCATATAATCTAACTGTAATATACTTATAACAATAGTGCAGCATTTTTTACTCTTCCCTTGAAGAGCTGAGGAGATGTTTCACTGGTTCTAATTACCAGCCCAAGGTGCTAGTTTAACCAGCTATGCTTTAGAGGATAACAGTAATCATTTTTAGTTATATATAAAACCTGAAAGGGAGCACCTAAAAATGTGCTGTACTAATAGTAAATGGAACTTCCTATAGTGAACTGGAGGTGTGGGTATAACAAATTTGCTGTCAGATAAATTTAGTTTCAATTTAATTTCCTATCATCCCCGGCTCTCCTTTGCCAAGGAAATACTGTCTAGCATTTCTCCCTCAGTTATCACCAAAGAACAGGTCCTAACTACACTCTCCAGAGTTACAAACACTGCATCAATGGGTCCTAATAAAATCCCAGGGTACCTCCCAGGATGCCTCGTAAGTAGCCTGAAACATAACCTATCAGGCCTACTACAATCCCTATTCAATCACAACCTCCAGACAGACTTCATCCCTAAGGAATGGAGGACTGCAATGGTCATCTCTCTGCACAAAGATGGATCATTAAGAGACCCAAGGAACTAGAGACCCATAAGTTTGACTGGTCTAACATGCAAGGCCACAGAAATAATTATTGTGGACCTGATAAACAAAGACATAGAGCATCTTCAAACACTGGACTCATCCCAGTGCAGTGTTTTCAAGGGCATTTCATGCCTACTAAACTTGGCAGAATTCTTTGAGAATGTCCTTGCAGCCCTGTAAGAGGTTAAAATGGCACATACTGCCTACCTTAACTTGACAAAGCCATTTGACACAGTACCTCACTCAGGTATTATAGACAAACTCACATATTTAAGCATAAATCCCTATGTCACCCGACCTGATGGATAATCAAATAGATCACAGGTAGGACACAAAGTTATGGTGAGTGAATCTACCTCCACCAAGAAGTCTGTTCTTAGTGGTGACCTACTTGGTAATGGGACATCTACTGTTTGGAATATACTTCTCTGAAGTCAACAGAAATGCAGAGGGACTATGACTGACCATATTTGCTGACAACAGCAAGCTGGGTGTAATCACTGAATTCCCCAAAGATGTAGATATCCTCCAGGAGGGTCTGACACAGACAAATGAATGGCTGCAGAATCATAGCCTAAAATAAAGTGCAAAATAAAAACAAAAACACAAGTCTATCCTTTGAGAAGCTGACCACCCCTTCAAACTACATTGATGACACTCCCCTAGGAGTAGACCCAGTGGTAAGGGACTTGAGAACTCAGGTTGACAGAAACCTGAACTTTGATGACCATCTGTCCATGGTAGTGAAAAAATCCTTCTACACAGTGCAACACATAAGGAAGGGTTTGGCATGAATATCTAAAGAGATTGGAGTCCCACTATACTCAGCCCTTATTAGACCAGTATTAGAGTGCAATGCTCCCTTCGGCATGCACCTGACCAGGCATTTGCAACAACTAGAGGGGCCACAGAGGTTCCTCATTAAAAGAATACAGAAAGCAAATAATATGTTCTATGCTGACCTGCATAAAAGTCATGTCACTGTGCTCAGTCTCCTACAGACTACTGAGGGGCAATCTATGCCTAACCTACACGCATTTTCCAATCCAGCCCTGATGGACCTGTTAGACATTCACAAAACAAACAGCATTAGTAATACCCAGTGTAATGATCCAAACCTTGTCTGTGACAAAAACAAAACATGTTGGACGGACAGGTATGTGTCTTACAGATTACTCCTTCTCTGGGACAGACTCCCCATTCATGTCAAACAGGCCTCTTCCCTAAGCCTATTCAAATGCAGTTTGGACTAATGAATGAGAGATTGCAAATACCCCTTGCATGCTGCCTGTGGTCCTTATGGATGGGAGTAGTTTGTAGATGCCGTAAGGCACATCATATGCCAAAGCCATTATAGCCCGTGAGCATTGATGATTAGGAAAATTAGGGCATTAATTACTAGGCTTAAAAAGGCTTTAGGGCTCTTAGGCTGGTATCGTCCTATAATCCTATGATTTCTAACAAGTAATTATTTCTTATTATGATTATGACTTGTGAAATGGGTATATCCACCCTAGGCTAGTTTGCAAGGCTTTCTAAAAAAAATGTTAGATTCATCACTTCACTACATGTGAATTTTCAGGTTACTTACAATGCTTCCTGAAAGGGACTCGGGACCTGTCATTCATAAAAATATATCACCAGGTTATTTCAATTACTCCTGACATCTCCAGTATGACTGAGTAACCTCTGGAAAGATTATAAAAGGTGTAGAGTACGGACAGTGTGACGTGTGATGGAGCACCCAATAAGCCTAGATTATTTGGTATGGAGAATCTATCATTGTGCAAAGAGCTGAATGTTTTGCCTTTTACTCTGGCACAACCAGCATATGATCAGCTATTTATATCTGTGTGAACATTTAATGGGTACAGTCACTGTAATTGTTTTCTGACTGATGTAGTAAAGACAGGTATTTATTTAACAAAAACCTCCTCCTGTAGAATATTCAGAATGTACAAATGCAGTGTATCAGCTCATATCACAGCCATGGGAAGTGCTGCATCCTGATCTGAATTTGAACTGGTCATCTTCGGTCTATCTTTCTACTGCTCTGTGTATTCATTTATCAGTCACCCTCTCCAGAACATTCATGCTATGTGACAGGAGTTTGATACTTCTGTACTGAACACAGTTGTGAATGTCCCCTTTGTTCTTGTACACTGGCACTAGTATGTGTATCCTACTGTCATCTGCTATATGCCTTTCTCTCCATACTGCTACGAGAAACCCTCAGAAGCCATTTCTCCACTATGTCATCCAACATCGTGATCATATCTGCATTGAAGTCACCTGAGCCTGCTGCTTTCCCTGACTTCATTATCCTTAGTGCTGTCCTTACTTCTTCAATGGTGGGCTCCTCCTCTTCTTTCATCCTAGGCTCTGTCTGGGGCAGTAGAGCTTCTGAGGAGTTTTATTCATTAAAAAGCTGCTGAAAGTACTCTTGCCATCTGTCTTTGATTTCCTGCATAATGATGAGCACACTGTTACTGACATCCCTTATGATAGGTGTCTGCCTCCTTTATCTTTCTATTATTGCCTTGCAGACTGTTGGTGCCTCTTTGTGTCATTTCTTTTGTCACTTTCCAGAAGCTGATAAAGTGCCTCAGATGCCATATTCTGTGCTATTGTCTCTCTTCTTTGTAAGGCAATCCATATTCTTTCTTAGCTTGATCTATTACATCTCCCACTTTTTCCTGCACTTCTTTCTTTTGATGACTTCCTGGACTTCTGCTTTCCACCATCAGCTTTCCTTATGTACCACATTTCAGTAAGTGTCCTCACACATGTTGTTTTGAATTGCTGACATTCTTCTTCAGCTCCACCTACTTCCTCTTCTACCAGAGATGCTAGGGCCTTGAGTAATTTCCTGAACTCTTGTGTTTTCTAGTCATCAGCCTAGACTCTGTTGACCTTAAATCCTTCTCTGACCACTCCTTGCAGCTGATTGTTGTGACCAGTGGTTTATGCTGTGGGCCTACTGTTTTACTGGGGATGACATTGCAATTCCTGATTCTACCCCCTGCCTTTTCCTTAATAGATGGAAGTCAACATGAGCTCTATGTTGGCCAGTCTTGTATGTGATCTTGTGACTGCCTGTTATACTGAACCATGTATTGACCACCATCCAGCCATTTGAAAGACAGAAATCTACAATGACCTCTTTCTTTATTCCTGTTGCCCCACCTATGTGGACCAAGGCAGGCCTCATATCCTGTTCGGTCTGTCCCAATATGTGCATTCAGATCACCCATTATCAACAGCAATTTATGTTGTCCTGCTTTATCTAGTAGGTCTGGCAAATGCTGTCTAAATGCACTGTTTTCACTACCACAGCCCTGCTGTGGGACATAGACAGATTATGAATAGTGCCCTATCCTTATACTGTAGTCTGATTGTCATGCCATGAGTCTGTCATTATTTCTGATGACATCTCTTAACCTTTTCCTCACCTACCATTCCCACAACATTTGTAGCATGTCCACCTCCTGTGTAGTATTCTCCAGACAACAAACCATGTTTCTTTGCTGCACTGCTTTTTCATCTTGTCTACAGTATACATAGGATGACCAGCCTCCTCCCTCCTCATTATGTCATCTACTTCCAGTCAAACACTCCCCCTGTAGGGCACAATCTGGGCACAATCTGGAGTCTATGCTGCTACCAACAACTTCATGCTTGGGTGAGTTTTGAAGTGGAAGCACTTAGCATGTATTAGGGAGTTGGGATGAATCCCATAGAGACCATCCATACACCATACAAGCATTGCCTGAACTGAGATCAGGATCGAACCATGTACCTTATGGATGGGAGGTCAAGACTCTAACCATTATGACAACTGTATCACCATATCTATTTATATCTATATGTCCATATGTGTGTGTGTGTGTGTGTGTGTGTGTGTGTGTGTGTGTGTGTGTGTGTGTATGTATATATATATATATATATATATATATATATATATATATATATATATATATGTATATATATATATATATATGTGTGTGTGTGTACAGTAGGTGTAGAACTACAGGTCAAGTGCATCAAACACTGACCTGCAAAATGTCAACATAAAAAGTCAGGCAAAGCAGCAGGCTAAGATGAGGTCAATGCAGATATGATCAACATGTTGGGTGAGATGGGGAGAAATGGCTCCTGAAGGTTTTTCATAGCAGTATGGAGATAAAGACATATAGCAGATGACTGGAGAATAAGCATACCAGTGCCAGATGGATTGCATGGGAGAAGAATTGCAAAAGTCAGGCATTCTTGATGAAGAATCTATGAGAGTGACATCGAACTGAGTGAGATGGTGACAGTTACATGACACCCCAACCCCATAAAGAAAATGGTAAAAAGAGGATTGATGATATCTGCCGGTCTATCTATGTATCTATCTATCTATCTATCTATCTATCTATCTATCTATCTATCTATCTATCTATCTATCTATGTCTGTCTATCTATCTATCTATCTATCTATCTATCTATCTATCTATCTATCTATCTATCTATCTATCTATCTATCTATCTGTCTGTCTGTCTGTCTGTCTATCTATCTATCTTTCTATCTATCTATCTATCTATCTATCTATCTATCTATCTATCTATCTATCTATCTATCTATCTATCTGTCTGTCTGTCTATCTATCTATCTATCTATCTATCTATCTATCTATCTATCTATCTATCTATCTATCTATCTATCTGTCTATCTATCTATATATCTATCTATCTGTCTATCTATCTGTCTTTATGTCTATCTATCTATCTATCTATCTAGCCATATATATATATATATATATATATATATATATATATATATATATATATATATATATATCTATAGAGAGAGAGGTATGTAGGTGCAGCACTACAGATCAAATACATCCAACACTGGAACACTGGCATGCAAAATGATGACATAAAAATGTCAAAAACATTAACACTGACACACCACTGCATATGCACCGAAAAACAGTCTCTGTGGAACCAAATTTTAAAATTAAAAAAATATATATATTAATAACACCATTTTTTTGCAGGGAGGACAAGAAACCCTGTACCTCCATACCATCTGCTAATTAGTTACTAAATCAAAGATCACATAAAAAATCCTCATCCTTGGAAAGTGTACAATCTTGAACACCTGTGAACTAGTTGCTTAGTCGATCATAAATGGCTGTCAAACAAACTCACACTCAAACTTTTGCAGGAACCCATAAACATCTTATGTGCCCCTTTCCCTACTGTAGTATGAGCCTGGAGTTAGTATATGTAGTTTGGGAGGTGTAGGAGGCACAGCCACTCACATTGGAGGGTGTGGGGGGCATAGCCTCCCACCAACTTAGCTTTTATAGTTATGAATCTCATTTCACTGAAAGCTGACAATATAAAACCAAAAGTAGGTGGGATGCTATACCCCTCACACCCCCCAATGTGGGGGCTGTGCCCCCCCAAGTATATATATATATATATATATATATATATATATATATATATATATATATATATATATATATATATATACTAACTCCAAGATCGCACTACAGTGGGAAGAAGGGCATATATCTTTTATGCACATATAAATATCTATAATTATTCTGTCTGAGATAAGCTATGAAGCTGAATGAATTGTACAGCTCTAAACAGAACATTACTGCAGTTATCCCAAGTTCTGTGGCATAAAGGGATGAACTCCAAACTATGAAGAGCTGACCAGATTTCAAACAGCAACTTGAGTACTAGGAGAGGCACTGTGGTGGTAAACAAGGAAATGCTGGCTCACCCATTCTGATGAGTGGCAGAGGTGGTTTCCATTAGACTGTTGTATCCAGCAAATGGAAGCTTATGACAGGACACTGATCATGGCAATGCCAATCTTTTATCTCAAGCTGGTAGTGCTAGCACTCAGGAGGCATGGGTGGGAGCACACACTCTGGGAATGGGGAGAGGTATTAGATATCCCAAAGTGATATGGTGCTGACATCCCCATCAGGTGATGGGATTAGGGTTAATAAAAATACACCAAAAACGTTTTTCTAACAAATGAGTGTCTGAAGGAGAGGTCATTACAGATATTAGCTTTCAGTAAAATTGTTTCTCTGAGGCAGCAGCCTGGCACAGGGCTGCATCCATCACAAGGTGATCAAGGCAGCTGCTTAAGGTCTGGTGCTGGCGGGTGGGAGTGGGGGATGGGGTGGCAGACAACATTATTTAAAAAAAAAATGTTCCATGCAATCACAGCCCTTAAGGCAAAATAACTCACCCAACTTACTAGTAATAGGTGACTCTATAGTCAGGCACACTGACGTCCCACTCACTAGGCTAAATAAGGAGAAAGTTACTGTTAGCTGCCTGCCAGGTGCCAGGATCTGCCACATAACACAAGCACTCAGGTCACTCCAGAACAAGTACAAATATGACTCTGTCATTGTCCATGTTGGTGTGAATGACCTGAGCCATACCTCCCTGGACTACATGAAAAGAGACATGGAAGAGCTCTCTGATCATGTAGCCCAGGCCAGTATGACCCTGACCATGAGCAGCATCCTACCCTCACCAAGAATGATACCACAGTATAAAGAAAAAAATCTCAATTTCAACAATTGGCTAAGTTTCTGGTGTCATTCAAAGGGGATCCAGTGTCTGTCTGCCTAGGATGACATGCTCGACAAGCCACGCTGCTTCACTAGAGATGGCTTGCACCTGTTACTCTTAGGCTTTTGAATACTTGCCAAGGCTCTTGCCACCCCCATAGTGCCTTTTTTAGGCAAGGCTCAAAAGACAAACCCACCACCGTAAATAGCACAAGTAACAAAAGACTGAGGGTAATGCTACTCAATGCCAGAAGTCTAAACCTCAAAATGCATGCACTCGAGGCACTCCTCAGTATGGAGAAAAGCGATATATGTGCAGTAACAGAAACCTGGTTTAAGGCTCCAGAGAGCATACCAGCACTACCAGGTTACAACTCATACCATACATTTCAGCCACAGAACCCAAACCGAAATACAAAAGGCGGGGGCGTATCCATATTCATCAAGGATACCCACACCTCCAGGTTAGTGGCACAGCACAATGCATCAAAGATCATCCCACGTGCAATTAACAATGGGTAAAACTGCAATTCAAATTGTAGCTTGCTATAGATCACCCATGTCCCAGGACCCCCACTCTGCATTTCTGGAAACATTGGGAAACATAAAGGTCCTACCAACCACCCTAATATTGGGTGATTTCAATTACCCAAACATTAACTGGGAGAACTACTCAAGTACTAACTCCCTTGCCCAACTGTTCCTAGAATTTATAAACTCAAATACCCTGGTTCAACTAGTCAACACTCCCACTAGAGGTGACAACATATTGGATCCGGTCATCACCAACACGGGCGACCAGTGTTCCACACCAGAGGTCAACCCCTCACTGGTTAGATCTGACCATAAATAAATCACTTTGAATATCCATATTCCGCCCCCTCCCCCGAACAAGAAAGCCACCATGAAACACTTTTCAAAAGCAAACTTCACGTTACTTAAGACCGAGGTGGAAAGTTTCAAAGCCCCCATGCTGAAGGATAACACTGGCAAAATCCTTTACTAATGCATTCTACGGGCAGCTACAAGAATGCATGGATCATGCCATCCCAAGCAAAACCAAGACTCACTCCTCCAAGAAAAGGAAACCAGTCTGGTGGACTCCTGCCATAAACAAGCTATACAATAGAAGGAGGAAACTAGTACAGAAAAGAGTAAAATCCCAAGAAGGGAAGACATCCCTGATCAGTATCAGCAAGAAGCTACGATCCCTCATAAAATCATCCAAGGCAAGCTTTGAAAGAAAAATTGCCAAGGACTCCAAAGATAAACACAAGGCATTCTTTAGCTATGTTAAGAATCTAAGCGGCAATGCTCAGATTTGCTCGGAGTTAGTGCAGAGTGGCACAAAATACACTGAACTGACCGATATCACCAACATCCTGGCAGACAGGTTCAGCTCAAACTTCACCCCCATCTCACCCCCAAAAAGACCCATAACCATATCAGAAGAATGTAGAGTCCCTGAAATCACAGACACTCAGGTTAAAACAGCCCTCTCCAAAGCCAAAAACTCAGCATCAATGGGACCGAACAGTTTCCCAGGCTGTATCCTACATGAGCTCAAAGATGAACTAACCCCTCACCTAAACACATTGCTCAACCTCAGCCTCTCCACAGGCTACATACCCATAGAGTGGTGCACAGCAACGGTTATCCCTCTCCACAAAGGTGGAGCCACAACAGACCCTGGGAACTATCGCCCTATAAGCCTGACTAGCTTGGTCTGCAAGGCTATGGAGTGCATCATCATGGAACTCATTAACAGAGACATTGGGAACCTCCAAACACTGGACCCTACCCAGTTTGGCTTTGTTAAGGGCAGATCATGCCTCCTAAACCTGGTGGACTTCTTTGAGACAGTTACCAAGACTATAGACAAGGAAAAGGTGGTACACACAGCCTACCTAGACCTTGCTAAGGCCTTCAACACCATTCCCCATTCTGGTATTATAGACAAGATCACCAGCCTGAAGTCACAAGATGGGTTGCCAACTGGCTCACGGACAGAACCCACATGGTGACAGTTGCGGGAGCTAGGTCCATCTCTAAACCGGTTACAAGTGGTGTTCCCCAGGGCTCGGTCCTGGGAGCCCTCCTGTTTGGCATATACTTCTCAGAGGTACAGGCAAGCACAGGAGGACTATGGCTGACCAAGTTTGCAGACGACTGTAAACTAGGTGCTTTAATTGACTCACCGGCTGACACAGACATCCTCCAAAAGTGTCTCACTGAGACGGATACCTGGTGTCAAAATCATGGCCTCAAGCTAACTGCCAAAAAGTGCATAGTCATCCCCTTTGGAAAAAACAAAGTACCCACAAACTACTACATAGGTGGCAGTCCCCTAAATACGGAAGACGTAATAAGGGATCTGGGGACCCAAGTAGATAGTAATCTCACCTTTGACAATCACATTGCCAAAGTGGTTAGAAAATCCTTCTATGTGGCCCACCTAATCACAAAAGGGTTTGCATCCAGATCAAAATAGGTGATTGTGCCCTCTACTCATCACTCATCAGACCCATCTTAGAGTACAATGCCCCATTTGGGATGTACCTTACAAGACACTTGCAACAGCTGGAAAAGACCACAGAAGTACCTCACCAAGAGGATCAATGGCCTCAAACAGATGCCCTATGCAGCTCGACTGAAGAAACTCCAGTTGTACTCGGTTGCATACCGCCTACTCAGAGGTGATCTCTGCCTGACATACAAGGCCATGTCCAACCCAGAATTGATGGACATGCTCCACCTAAAGAAAACCTTATCCCCTCGAGCCACACGCTCTAGGGATCTAAACCTTACCACAACAATAAATAGGACGTGCTGGAGGGATAGAATCCTGTCCCAGAGACTTCCCATGCTTTGGAACAAGATCCCAATCTACATTAGGCAGAGCTCCTTGCTAACACTCTTCAAAAGAAACCTTGACGAGTGAATGGGAAACAGAAAGTTTACCATGGGGATCACTTCAGTGGCTCTGCTGAACAGAGGCACAGAAAACTAATCTAAGGGGATGGTGAAATCCAACACATTCTGGCTAGGCTTATAAATGCCTTCGGGCAGATAGCCTAGTACCCACCTATGAACCTATGAAACAGACTCTTTAAAAAATCAAATGATTTTCAGCTGCCAAACCAATTTTTCTGCTGGTTTCTTTAAAGCAGTTATTGCCTGCAGTCCTTTACATTGGCTCTGCATCCCAACTCTATTCTCATTCGCTAGCAGTCGGACACAGAGCCAATAACATATTTTCAGGAATTGACGTGATTTTTAAACTTTAGCACCAGTGACAGTGGGAATGGCGAGCTGTTTATTGCAAGTACATGTTATTTATTTATTTATGTATGTATGTATGTATGTATGTATTTATTTATTTTGTAAACATTAGCAAAACAGGAGTCTTTGTAGCATTAATGGGAGATGAGAAACACACGAGGCAGTCCATAGACCAGGTTATAGGATTCTTATGCAGACCCTTTGTTTTAAGTATTAACGTGAGATATACGCATACCCAATATTTTGATTTCCAGAAGTAATCGAGTGTGTGTGTGTGTGTGTGTGTGTGTGTGTGTGTGTGTGTGTGTGGTCTGCTACCGTGAATGAACTTTACTTTCAAGTGTTGTTATACATTTTTAATTTAGCTTGTTTTTTTGCATACACTAAGGTGTGAAACTCTATGTTTTGGCTACATCAGCTTGCCTAGCACTTAGTGCAGATGATTAAAGCTATACCACAAGTTATCACTCTAGCAATATCCCTAACCTTAGTAGCACAACACTACATTATGCACTCTCATATACAGGCACCACACATTATAATAATATTTGCCCACAACTGTTCAAGAACTACATAACGGACCAATTCAGAACAAAACACATATGCTCTCATTCCTACTCGAAAAAAACACAATACTTTCTCACACTCCTCACCAAACTCCAACATCTGTATCACCACTTTAACGTCAGGCTCACCATAAGTGGGGATATCCACCCCAACCCAGGCCCAAATCCATCATGTCCAACACAAACTGCTCCAACACAAATGTCAGAACATAACACCCCCACTTTCTTCATCCCTAGGCAAATCAACAACAGCAGCAAAACCAACCATCTTTTAATGCTAAATATTAATATTAGAAGTATCAAAAATAAAATACCTGAACTCCAGGCCACAATAGCACACTACTCCCCAGACATAGTTGCTTTAACAGAAACCTGGCTAAATAAAAACATAGCTAACTCAGAAGTTATACCTACTGGCTACAATATCATTAGACAAGACAGACCACTTCGTAAAAGGGGTGGAACTGCCTTACTGTACAAGTCCAACTTAACTGTCCATCAATTACCAAACTCCTACCCCTCCCCCAATAATTAGAACATACTTATCTCACAACTTCAAATTCACCCTAAAAAGGTCATCACCCCAATTGTGATCTATATTCCACCTGGTAATACACCTGCTAGCCTTGAAGACTTCTTATCCTGGTGTTCTTCCACATACGCACAAGAAACCCTTCTTCTGGGGGACTTCAACCTAGATTGGTTCACCTGTATATCAGAACCACCAAGTAATCTAATAAATCCCCATGGTTGCCAGCAGCTAGTCCAAATTCCAACTAGATGTGATAAAAAATCTGAAAGGGAATCAATCCTTGACTGGGTCTTAACTAACAACCCCACATTGTACCCTCTCACAGGCAGTCTCCCAGACACCTTAAGTGACCACAACATAATATACTTTATACGTAGTAGAACAAGCATATGCAAAACCACTAAATATATATCCACTAGAAACACAAAAACATTCTCTCCTGAGGTCCTCAACACTTTTCTCTATAACTGTGACTGGAGCCCCCTAAAAGCCCTCCCACTTGACCAGGCTGTACAATATTTCAACAAAACATTTCTACAACACCTAGACACTGTCGCTCCATTGTGCAAAATCAAGGTTAGAACCTCTACAAACCCCTGGCTCAGTAAAGAAACCAAAAAAATCCTCAAGTCCTGAGACACTGCCTGGCTTTACTATGAAAAAACAAAGAAACACAAAGCCTAACTAAGTACCAAGAACTAGGCAACCATGCAAAAAAAAAAAATGCATTAGGCTGGACAAAAAATCCTACTACACAACATTACAAACTAAATACCAACACAACCCCCCAAAATTTTGGAAAAATGTAAACCAGCTACTAAAATCCACCCAAAAGGCTACCCCCAAACCAACCACCCCTGGCACTAAAGTTCCCATCGAAACACAATTCAGCTCCCACTTTGTGAAGTCAATTCTATCCTTAGTATCACAGGACAGTTCCTTCCTCACTATCCCCCCCAACACAAATAACACTAATACAAGCTTTACCCGCAAAACAGTTTCCACCACTTCAATCAAAAGCATGTTCTCCAAACTAAAAACCTCATCAACAGCAGCCGACCTACTCCCCAGCTATTTCTTGAAACTCACAGCAGATGCTATTGCTATCCCAGTCTCCACTCTCATAAACAGATCAATTGTTGAAAACGATGTGCCCAAACTCTGGAAAATATCCTGTTACACCCATACATAAAGGCGGGACCTCCACTGAACTTAATAACTACAGACCCATTGCTTTACTCTCCCCGCTGGCCAAAATCCTAGAAAAATGCATCTATACCAGATGCTAAACTATCTCCTAGACAGCAGCATCCTGTCACCTACTCAGCATGGTTTCAAACCTGCCCATAGTACCACTACAGCCCTCCTCTGCTTCACAGACACAGTAAACCATCTCAAAAATGAAGGCCTACAGGTGTCAACTCTTTTTTTGGATATGTCCAAAGCATTTGACACAGTCTCACACCAAATCCTGCTAAACAAACTAAACCAATATCACCTATCAAATTCCACTCTTACCTGGTTCCAAAGCTACTTAACTGACAGGTACCAAGCTGTGAAATGAGAAATTTCTCTCTCTCCTCAGCTGCCCATAACTATAGGAGTCCCGCAGGGTCCTATCTTAGGACCACTACTATTCACAGTCTTCACAAATGACTTCCATACCTCCACACAGCATGTATCTATCATTCAATATGCAGATGACACTACCTTAATCTGTGCTGCACAAAACATTCCCACCCTCCTGCAAACAACTCAACTAGCATTTTCTGACATTGAAAACTACCTTACCAAAGCCCAGCTTATCCTTAATCCAAAGAAAACTCAGTTTATGATTATAATCAGTTCTAAAAAATACACTGATAACAGTCAATTCACTATCTACTCCACAAATGCTACTCCAATCACTCCAGTGGCACAGGCTAAGCTATTGGGAATAACCATAGACTCTCACCTAAAATTTGATAATCATCTCAACTTAACTATTAAAAAAGTACATGCCAAACTGGGACCACCCTACCATATCAAACCATTTCTTACCAACAACACAAGATCAGCCATTGCTCACTCCCAACTTCTATCCACCCTACTCTATGCATCTCCCATTCTGACTAATCTGAACAAAACTGAACTAAGCAAAATGGAAGCCTGCTATAACAGAATTGCACGCTTTGCTGCAAATTGCTCATATAAAACTCATCACTGTACTGCTCTGAGACAGCTCCACTGGCTTTAACTGCACAACCTCTTAACCTACAATCAGCTCTGCCTCTTTCATTCTATTACCTCCCCAATAAGTGTCCTGCCCTCAAAAACCTAGTACAACATCACTCAGCCAAAAGGCCTCTTAGATCATCAAGCAAACTACTACTAGAAGTCGCCAACAGCTACAATAGCTTTGGAGATGCGCTATATAGTAGTTCAGTGGCTAAAAAATGGAACTCTGTCCCCACTAGCATTCAAAACACATCATCCAAAGCCTCCTTTAAAAACCTCATCAGGCAACATCTCAAGCAAATTTGGCAGTGCCATGATTGCTCCCCAGGCTAGTGAAAGCAGATAAGGTATACATACTAAATCTAGAGCACTTGATAATAGTTTTCAATCTTACTCACAAACACTGGCTAATCTACAATGTATGTACTGTACCTGTGTACTATGTATGTATTCTACCTATGTTCCAAATTTCAGCTGTACACCACAAATCTATTAATTACCTTTATTTTTAAATTAATTTTTTTTTGTTTGTTCTCTCCACTGTAACTGTTGATGTGCCGCATACCACTGTAAACACATGTATTTTGTAATTTGTGTGTATACTGATCATGTCTAAATAACTAAATGTATCTGTAATTTTTCTTTGTGGAGCTTTTCTCCCTGGGCCTCTGCTGAAAAAAGGGCCTTTCCGGCTCAGTCAGATACCCCCGATTAACAAATGTAAAATAAAAATAAATGAAGACTAAGAGCTGTTAAAGAGCTGTTTCCTGTAGTAAATTATTTTACTCCCTCAGCCTTCCTTTGTTTTCTGTGACTCCTCCAAGTTATTTCACAGAATAGTACTCATGGGCTGTTCCTGAAAATGGACACATGTCAAGTGGGCTGTCCCAGGCTGTTAACAAAATGTTACACATTTGACTTTTGAATTCCTGCACCCTTCACGACTGCTAATTAAGAAAAATGTTACACATTTTCACATAAGTGCTAATTAACAAAAACATTACACATTTGTCTTTTGAATTCCTGTACCCTTCGCATAAATGCTAATTAACAAAAATGCTACAAGTTTGTCTTTTGAATTTCTGCACCCCTCACCTAAGTGCTAATTAATACTTCACTACAGTCTAGTTGAGTATTTTTTATTTAACATTTGTTTACCAAGAAAGTCCGACTGAGATAGAGCCCATTTTCAGAAGAGACCTGGAAAGAAATCCTCCAGACACGTCTTTGGAATGTGGGAGAAAATCAGAGCACCCAGAGGGAACTCACCTGAACACAGGGAGGTCATGCAGACTCCACACAGAAGACACCCCAGGTGAGAATTGAACTGGAAAACCTTTTGCATGGAGATGACAATGATAACTCCTGCACCATTCTGGTATAATACCAACACATCACTTGTAGTCTAAAGGGTTGTCTGATGCATTTTCACTAAGCGTGATTTTCAGGGAAGAGAAATTCATTGCTTCAGATGCTAAGACTGTTTTCAATGTCAGAGTCTTTTGTTTAGAGAATGACTTGGTATTTTCTGTAAAATTTGAAAGACATTTTACATGAAATTCAAATGTCTGTGATCACAGACCTTTGATAGTGATTCATTCTCAGATATTGTTTTCAACCACTCATCTGTAAATATCTTAAAATCAGTGTTTCCACAGACCAATTTATGAATGTTTCCACAGACCAATTTATGACTGATCTATCTCCCCTTTGACTCGTAACAACTGTATCTAATTAACTACATTGGGCATTCCACTCCCATTCGGTAGCATATTTAAGGAGAATGGCTATAAACTATCTGGATGTTTGTTAAGATATAGGGAGGAATTTAACAAAGCCTACACAGTTTTCCTTACCATGTAGGTATAGTGCCATGGTGCTTACACGAAAGTAATCATATTTGTGATTCAGTAAGCACTGCTGGGTGGCGGATGTGCACGAGCCAATGCAGGAAGTTTTGTGGCATGCAAATCACCTCAAACGCAGATGAATCTCATGTAAATGAGACAGGTAGAGTGATAAGGCAAGCAGACAGGCAGCCCTGTGTCACTCTGTGTCAGTGTCCATAGTGTACATGGAAAAATTCTGTATAAAGAAAAAAGGGTCTATAAAAAATGTATGTAGATGGGCAGAAATGGCATAGCACCCACAGATATGAGTGAAACTATCCCCTGTGTGTCTCAAAAGTTACAGTAAGTATATTAAAATATATATTTTTAAATAATCTGGGCATGTTTGAGTGGCGTGCTGCAGTGCGCAAACATGCCTTATATATAAAAACTGTGGAAAAATCAAAATTAATATCATGCGACAGAAATATATTAGTGGACTCTGCATGCAGTATTTACAATGGTGCATTGGTGCTGCTGCTAATATGGTAAGACTTGGAAGCATGTACTATCCAGGTTGTGAGCACTGATCCCTATACAAATGAGGTGGAATTACTGAATAGCATAGTGGGGTAATTATGTCTGCAGATCCTATCCGTGTAGGTAGAGAACCATGTTGGTATCCACAGAGGAGGTAGCTGACATCAGGAGAGGGTGTGTCAACTAACTTCTGAGCAGACTGGAGCACAGATGCACCTGTTTGCACAGTGCACTGCCATGCTGAGCATGCAAGTCTGGGGGTGTGTACACTAACAGCTAATCTTTGTTTACCTATGAGGTGCGTGTTTCCATCCATTTGTGCGACACATCACTGTGCTGAGCATGCAAGTCTTAGGGGAGGTGTCCACTGACTGCTAAGCTTTGTTTATCTACGGGACACGTGTTTGCATGCTGCTCCATATTGCTCAGAGTATCTAACAGGCCAATGATGTATTAACTACTGTTGATGTTTGTTTAACTTAAACTAGAGCCATTAAATGAAGTTAATGATATACTAGGCAGGTGCAATGCATCATAGGTAGCCAATCATGCAGGCAGCACCTACAGTAGAGCACTATAAAATATGCAAGGTACAGTGATGGGTTCTTCATTCGCACCTATGTATGCAAATTTATTTATGGGGATGTTCAAAACAGAATATATTTATACAAATTCATTTTCTAAACAAAATGTCAAGCTTTATTTTAGATTTATAGATGACTTGATATTTCTCTGTGATGGTATTATTGAATGTGTTCAACATTTCTTAATAGAATTACAAAGGAATGGATTTTCTATACAATTTGATGGATTACGTTTTGGGAATACAATTTCATTTTTTTTTTATTTTACACTAGAGGGGATAGTTGGAGAATGAATAAAGACAATCAGTTTATGTTGGGCAATAACTGTCATACTAAACACACTTTGGATTCCTTACCTTATGGAGAAATCTTGAGAATTTCAAGAGTATGTGATAGCAATTACAATTTTGAACAAGTTTGCAGTGTACAGTGGACATCCTTATTGAAAGAAAATATGATAGGCAGGTAATAGAGAGAAGTGTCAATAGAATAAAAAGAGAAAGATATGGTAATAGTAATAATATAGTGTGTAGGGTTTTTCCTTACAGTGAGAAGAAAGGTATAACAGACAATAGTTTTTTTATAGTTATGACATATAATATTTTAAGCGATAACGTAAAGCAAATTATTGCACACTATTGGAAATTTTTGTCTAGATTTCATTAAATTAAAAAGATTGGCACAACAAAGTCCTGTTTTTCATATAAAAAAGAAAAAAGTCTAAGGGATATGTTAGTACATACTAAATTTAAGAAACCTGATGATACGTTGCTGCAGCAGATTCAAATAAAGGGAACAAAGCCACATGGGGGTTGTACAGGATGTGAATATATACTGCAAACTTTTTCTAAAATTAAACATATTACATTTCAGATGGTAGGGGAATATCAATGTACTAGTGAAAAGGTGATCTATGCAATCAAGTGTAGTTGTGACAAATACTATATAGGTCAGACTAAACGAATGTTTAAAAAGAGATTATTAGAACATTTGAGAGATATAAGGTTAGGTAAAATGGAAAGTCCATTAGCTCAACATTTTAAAAAGTACCACAATGATAATTTTATAGGCTTAAAAGCCACTATTTTAGAACAAATACAGAGTGAGAAAGGGACAGTGACTATGTCAGAAATTTGTTATTATATAAAGAAACACTTTTTATTTTAAAGTATGGTACTTTAATTCCTCAGGGTCTGAACAGAGACTGCTGTTGGAAATGTGTTATTTAATTAAGTTGGAATTGTATCTTTAAAAGTTTATGTAATTGTATATTAATTGTTTAATTGGCAACTTGGGGATATATAAGGCAAATGTTTTTTGTAATGAATGTACTTTTTGAAGGCTTATGTGAAGCCAAGGCACTAGAGTGCATTTCTGTTATTGTGCCACTGTGAGATTGTTGCTGTTTTATATTAACACTTTGACCATACCTTGATGTTCATTATGTTGGGGATATTGTTCTAATTGTTGTTGAGAGAATTTAAGGTATGGCTAATGATCCAGCACTTAATTTACCGAGACTTTTTAGAGAAGAACTGTTGGATTCTTCTCAGTTAACTATGGATGGATTTTTACATTCGAATACAGAGAGCAAGAAAGGAAGAGGTGAAAGACCAGCCAGCAGTGGTGAAGGGCTACCCTCACAGACATGGGAGAGGCTGCTTAATGAGACCAGAAACAAGCATGTGTTGAATCCTTTCTCCAAGTTTGGTAAGTATTCCACTGTTATCCCTGGTGAAGCAAGAGCTTTATTTAAAAAATTGGAGGAATTGCTTAATAGAGAAACTTCCAGTCATTACAATAGACTGAGTCTCCAGAGGTATCTGGAGCTTGATATAGCATCGAGGGGGCTATGGGCAATGAAACTTCCTTCTCTGCCTTTTGATTTGTCCAGTAATGAAGAAAAAGCATTTCGGCAGAGATGGGAGAAAGCTGCTCACTGCTGTTTGCTTGAATGGACTAGAATATTAGTCGAATGCAATGAGGTAAAGCTTTCTGTTCTGAAAAAAGATATTAGCACTGTTTGTCATAATATTTTGCTATCCATAGATAAAAAGTGTTTTGAAACAAGCCTGAGTGACATCCAGGATAAACTGGGTGTCTATGAAAAGAAGCTATGTGAGCAAAAATTACATAAACTAAAAAGGGACCCCAGGAACTATGAAAATGGTACGGCCTTCTTTAAGCCAACAAATCAACGTCGGGGGTCATGGGTATGTTTTCAGAAACAGGAAGGAAAAAAGAAAAGGATGAGAAGAAGCATCTTTTAGTGACACTAGCCGATATCAAAGTGACTTGGAAGATGAACAAGCATTTCCTTTGTTACCCGAGCCCAATGACACTCAATAGGTGCAAGAACATTTTCGGCAAAAGGGCGGACAATATCAGGCAAGAAAACAACAGTTTCATTAACAAGAATGGGACCAAGAGAAAGGAGGTAAATACCATGGACAATGGAATGCAACAAAGGAACTAAATGGTACTGATTTTTTGAATGACACTGGTAATGTTGTTTTGAATTTATCTGGTAATGTGCTGGATAATAGTTTAAATACAGTTTTGCAATGTGGCTTAAAATTTATTCCTACAGTGCTGCCAAGAACACACTGTTTTAAAATTTATTTTTTTAAACTGATTAGGAAAATGCATTTGTGGTACGATTTTCATGTGTATAATGTAGGTAGATCTAATAACTGGATGGAAAATGTATATGATGTGACCATTCATAGTACAGATGAAGATGTTTTAAATAATGAGGTGTCTGATGATTCTTTTGTTTCATGCAACAGGGAAGTTAATGCTTATTGCCCTATAGCAGATTTAAAAATGACTAGTAAATTCATACCACCATTTATACATGAAGGAATACAAAAGTTTCAATCTACGGTTGATTTTGAAGTAGAAATGTTGTTTAAAAGCTTAGATAAAAGGAATGTTGATTATAACTTAACAAAAAGCAAATGGTTAGCATTAAATGAGTTCTCACACCAGAAGAAACTTGTGATAAAACCCTCAGATAAGGGTAATAAAATAGTGGCGCTGCACCACTCTCAATATAGTAGGATGTGCTATGAGTTGTTACAAGATGAGCGAGTGTATGAAACTATGACAAGTACTAAAGTAGATGAAGCTAAAATAGAGTACATGAGTTTGATTAATAAAGGGTTTAGATTAGGATAATGGACTGAACATGATGTTGAGAAAAAATTATCTAGTGTTGAAACAGAAATATCGCACTTTTACTGTTTACCTAAAGTACACAAAAGTTTGATTAATCCACCAGGGAGACCAACTGTGTCTGCTAGAAAATATGTTTTACACAATTTGGGATTGGTTTTGCATAAATGCTTGTTAAAAGAAGTTATTCAGCTTCCATCTTATATAAGAGATTCATTTGACTTTTTGGAGAACATTAAAGAGGTGAATTGGAAAAAATAGATGTACTGGGTAACAGCTGATGTAAAAAGCCTGTACACTAATATTAAACATATTTATGGAATGGAAGCTCTTAGCATCTCCTTGGGTGATAATCCATTATATTATGGATTTGGTAAAATTTAGTTTAGAGAATAATTTTTTCTGCTTCGAAGACAAATTGTTCCATTAGATACAAGGTACAGGGATGGGTTCTTCATTCACACCTATGTATGCAAATTTATTTATGGGGATGTTCGAAACAGAAAATATTTATACAAATTCATTTTATAAACAACATGTCAAGCTTTATTTTAGATTTATAGATGACTTGATATTTCTCTGTGATGGTGGTATTGAATGTGTTCAAGACTTCATAATAGAATTAGAAGAAATAGATTTTCTAAACAATTTGATGGATTACATTTTGGGAATAAATTTTCATTTCTTCATATTATACTAGAGGAGATAGTCGGATAAGGAATAAAGACAAGTTTGCATAGGAAATTTGGTGTGGTTAATCAGTTTATGTTGGGCAATAGTTGTCTTCTTAAAATCACTTTGGATTCCTTACCTTATGGAGAATTCTTGAGAATTTCAAGAGTATGTAATAAAAATGACAATTTTGAACAAGAGCTGCAGTATACAGTGGACATGATTATTGAAAGAAAATATGATAGGCAGGTAATAGAGGGAAGTGTCAATAGAATAAAAAGAGAAATATATGGTAATAGTCATAATATAATGTGGAGGGATTTTCCTTACAGTGAGAAGAATGGTATAACTGACAATAGTTTTTTTTATAGTTATGACATATAATATTTTAAGTGAGAAGGTAAAGTAAATTATTGGACACTTTTGGAAATTTTTGATTAGATTTCATGAATTAGAAGGATTGTCACAACAAAGTCCTGTTTTTTCTTATAAAAAAGGAAAAAATCTGATGGATATGTTTGTACATACTAAATTTAAGAAACCTGATGATACATTGCTGCAGCAGATTCAAATAAAGGGAACAAAGCCATGTGGAGGTTGTACAGGATGTAAATATATAGTGCAAACTTTTTTCTAAAATTAATAATATTAAATTTCAGATGGTAGGGGAATATCAATGCACTACTGAAAAGCTGATCTATGCAATTAAGTGTAGTTGTGACAAATACTATATAGGTCAGACTAAAATACTATATAGGTCAGACATATTGCCCTGCACGTCTTTCTAGAATCCCACCTGGATTCCTAGCTCTCTCTATTTGTTAATTACCTCGGCAAGGCATTCCACCAACTGTAGTCTTAATGTAATACCGCAGTTTTTACCTTACAGACAATTACTTTAAAGTCTGTTTATTGGTTCATGTTGCGTGACTGCGGGGGCTTATAATTCTACTTGCATCATTGAATTAAGTGTGTGGGGTTGCTTAACCGCCAAGCCTCAAAGGACAATTAGTGTCATTTTACTATAATATAGTGGCTAGGATTTATGGAATCCCTAATCTGGTTTTTGGCCCGTGCAGCGTAAGCACGAAGGGCTTGCTATTTCTTTATCTAGCATTGGATAAGTCAGTTGGGCTGTTTAACTGCTGTACAGACAATTACTTTAAAGTCTGTTTCTTGGTTCTTGTTGCGTGACTGCGGGGGCTTAAAATACTACTTGCATCATTGAATTAAGTGTGTAGGGTTGCTTAATCGCCAAGCCTCAAAGGACAATTACTGTTGTTTTACTATAATATAGTGGCTAGGTTTTATGGAATCCCTAATCTGGTTTTTGGCCCGTGCAGCGTAAGCACAAGGGCTTGCAATTTCCTTTATCTAGCATTGGATAAGTCAATCGGGCTGTTTAACCACTGAGCCCATAACTATAAAATAGAGTCGTCTTATCTAAGAAATTGTTTTACCAAGACACTACTTGTCGATGGGTGATGCTTGATTTACCTAACGGCCATCTATTACTGTTTCTCACAATCACATAGTGCATTTTTATGTGAACGCTAAACTGGACTGTAAAATTACTGTTATATACTGTTTTAACCAAGCAAAATGAAAAACCTGTATTTTCTAGATATTGCATAGTCTAGATAGGCTGTTTTTTTCCTTTTTCCTTTATTGTATTAATGTGTTTTTTACCTAGAATTTCAGCGCAGATGATATTGATGAATGCTGATGCACTATAACTTATTTTGCTACCTAAACTTAGCTCTAACTCACTCACTAAATCTCTCCCTTCTTACCTTGTAACAGAGTGGTCAACTATTAAACTCAAGCAGACTTTTTTCCTGCCCACCATCCTCCTGAAATTCAAGGAACCTCAACAACTGAACCCATACCCTACACTACCAGGAGAGACTAACTTACTAAGAGATTCTAAGTATGCTAAATTACCTTGTTTGACCAGACTTACTCTACTTTTGTATCTCAGGTTAAGCATCCCTCCTGAATTACCAGCAGCCTACATATTTTTCCTACCCACCATATATACCTCAATTTAAATTCCTATCCCAATCTACCTCAACTATCTCTGTTTGCTAGCACATCAAACTGTATCCTCTTTTTCCCTTTTTGTGCTGAGCCCCCTGCTCTGCTGTCTGTCCCTGCAAACATACAACTGGCCACTAGGTGGCACCCTTATTCTTTTTCCTGCTGCTACTTTTTCTCTTCCCACTCTTATGCTTATCTTCTGCCCCCTTAACCTTTCCTATCTGTCCTTTAACTGAAACTTTTTTCCAGAACTGCATTTTAGCCTAGCCTCTCTTACCTTACCTCGATTCTGCTGACTCTAGATTTTCTACTCACTTTTTTTTTCTATACACTAGCTGACTATCTAATACACCTTCTCCAACCTACTGACTTACCTGTTAGTTCTTCCCTTGCTCTGATTGTTTCCTGCTGAACTCCACTCTCTTGTGTCTTCCGCTCCGTTAGCCCTCACGGGCTCACTCCGCTCCCTACCCTGCCCCAATTCCCACCGCCCCAGGGTGTCTACCTATATACTCTCTTAACCACTCCCCTCCACTCCTCCATTCATTCCCAACCAACCACTCAACTCTTTCTAGCCACACCCTACATTTATACATCCACACCTACTAGCTTTACATCTCCCCTTATTTATCTCTAACCTTTTCTCACAATAGCTAATCCTTCTTCTCCTCATACTACATATACTTACTACTCCATCATTCACTAACCTCACCCTTTACTAATTATCCTTAACCTACTAGGTACATACCTTCCCCTATCATCTATAGCCTTTTTAACCTAAAGCAGTCCTTTCCTCAACTCTCTACCTATAACTTTTGTTTTCCCTCCTCTCTCAACATGCCTAACCTACACCCCTGTCTACTACTAATGTCATTGTTCACTTCTCTCACCACTATCTGTTTCCTTACCTCCTATGAACAACCCCTTCTCAAAACTCTTCTCATACCATCCAAACACACTACTACATCACTTCCTGTTTCATGCACAAACTTTAATAATTCCACATATAACCATAGCTACATCCAAGCCAAATATCACCGACTTTTCATATAAAACACTCATTTCCTAACACTCGAAAATTATATGACCTTAATCCTAAACTAAGCCAGCATCATGACTTCACTTTGATCCACTCCCTTAAGGATGGAGACATTCATCCAAACCCAGGCCCAATGTTTCACTCATCCTTCTCTAATAGTATTGAATCTAACTCTATCCCTTTACTATCAGCTCAATCCTCAAAAACACTCAAAATTGCCCATCTTAATATAATGTAGCATCTGCAACAAAATTACTCAAGTACATGCTCTCCTAGATGTCCACCGCTTTGACATCCTTTGTTTAACTGAAACGTGGCTTAAACCAACAATAAAAGATACAGAAATTATTCCCCCAGGTTACAATATTATTCGCAAAGACCGCATCAAAAAAAAAGGTGGAGGGGTAGCTATTCTCTACAAGGCAGGATTACAAATCAGTAAAATAAACCACAAACCACATTCTGATGACACTACAGAAATAATTATTTCAAAACTACAACTAAACAACCAAAAATCAGTTAACATCATCTGTACATATTTCCCACCAGGTAACAATCAAGATAAACTGGAAGACCTATTAAGTTACCTTTCTAAATTATCCACAAGAAACAATACTACTAGGAGACGTTAACACCGACTGGAATTTATGTAGCAATAACAACCCATCCTCTCTGATCAATTTGAATGGTTTCTCACAACTCATTAATTCCACAACTAGAATAAACAAATCCAACAACAAAGAAAGCATTCTGGACTGGATATTAACAAATGGTCCAAAACAAAACTATACAACAGGAACCCTACCAGATGACCTTAGTGATCACTCTCTAATATATATAATAAGACACAAAACAAATGTTCACATTTCTCCCCCTGTTAGAACTATACGTAGTAAAAAACACTTTGACCAGGAAATGTTCCTAACCGAACTTAAACACTGCAAATGGGAACCCCTTAAGTCCCTTCCAATAAATGAAGCTGTATCCTACTTCAATAAGACTTTCCTAACAATCCTAGATCATCATGCCCCAATTCGTACCATAAGAGTGAAAAATAAACCAGCAGTATGGCTCACAAGTGAGACCAAAAAGCTAATCCTCTCCAGGAACAAATCCTGGACCAAATGGCGTACCACTAAACTTATTACTGATCAGCAAAATTTTAGACAACAACGAAATATGACTAAAAAAGCAATAATACAGGACAAAAAAAAACTTTTACATCCAACTTCAACAATCTTCCCTCCAAAACCACAGAAGTTCTGGACCTCTATTAACAGACTAATAACCCCAGGTAAAGTAGTAACACCAACTCCACTTGGCAGCAACTCTGATGACCCTACAAAACAGCAAATCGTTTAATACCTTCTTTACCACAGCTGTACAAAACTTAGCAAATCAACAATATCCTGACACTGCCAACCTGTCCGCTACAAGCCCCACCCCCCCTCCTTTCCACCTAGAACCAATACCCACCTCCTTCATCTCCTCCTTACTTCAAAAACTTAAGCCTTCTACCCCCTCAGCTGACAAATTACCAGGGGAATTCCTACAACTAGGAGCCTAAGCCATTGCCTACCCAATCTCTATATTGATTAACAGAACTATTAAGGAATGCACTATTCCATCAATCTGGAAAATCTCACATATCATTCCTCTTCACAAAGGTGGCGACTCTGCTGAATACTCAAACTACCGTCCCATAGCTCTTCTGTCTCCTCTTGCTAAAATAATGGAGAAATGTATCCACAAACAACTAATTACCCACCTACTCCACCACAATCTCTTAGCAGACTGTCAACATGGCTTTGTCCTTACCACAGTACTACCACAGCCCTACTTTCTTTTACCAACTGTATCAACACAAATCTAAACAATAATTTCTTGTCAACAGCACTCTTTGTAGATCTTTCTAAAGCCTTTGATATGGTCAACCATAAACTCCTACTTCACCTTCTAAAGTCCCTATCACTTGATAAACCCGCCTTGTACTGGTTCACATCCTACCTGGATAATCGTAAACAAGCAGTTCTCTGGCAGAATCATCTTTCTGAACTTCTACCCACTTCCCTAGGTGTCCCACAGGGCTCTATCTTAGGCCCACTGTTATTCTCCATTTTCATCAATGACCTTCATCTCTCTATCCCCTTCTCTACCTGCATTCAATACGCCGACGACTCCACAATTATTTGCTCAGCAAAATCCCATACTGACCTACATTCTCTCACACAAAAATCCTTCACCACTATAGAAAAATGGTTCTCTAACCATTGTCTTCTCCTCAACCCAAAAAAAAACAAATTATTGCTGTTTACCCCCTCACACACATCTCCCCCTCTTCATTTTACACTTCAATCCAACAATGGTACTATAATTTCTCCTGACACCACCACCAAACTCCTAGGAATCACAATAGATAATCAACTTAAATTTAACACTCACATTAACACTATAATAAAATCTACCAACAAAAAACTCGGATCTCTATATAGAATTAAACAATTTCTATCACCACTAGCCAGATCTACAATAGCCAGAACTCACTTACTCTCTACCCTTTTATATGCCTCCCCCATCTATACTAACCTGTCCCAATATAATCATAACAAACTAGCTAAATCTTATAATAGCATTGCCAGATTTGCCACTAACTCACCTTATAGGACTCATCACTGTCAAAACCTAAAACAACTAGGCTGGCTTGAATTACCTAACCTACTACAATTTAACCAACTTATTATTGCCCATAAAGTCCTTTATCAACCTAACAATACCCCAACTCTCTCTACCCTCATAACACCATACCATAACCTGAAAAGTTACGCTCAACTAATAAAATGCAGATGCAAACTTCTTTATCTAAAAATTCTGCAGGTGACTCTCTTTTTCTAACTTTGTTGGTAAAATATGGAACCTCCTACCAAATGACCTTACAGCTCTTTCATCTCTCCCATTATTCAAAACTAACCTTAAACGTTTCCTCTCCAACCACTGGTTATGCTCTTGCAATAACCCTGATTAATCTGCTTTTTCATTTCCTTCTCCTCTGCTCTACCATGTCTCCCTTAATTTCTTTTTTTCCCTCTTAAAGTTTATCCTTATATCATAATTTCTCTCTGACCATTCTACTCTGTCCAGCTCTACTCATCCCATCTAACCACCAATCCTGTTTTCCAATTCCTGTCTTATCCTGTAGATGTCCTTAGTAACCTTATATCCCCAGCTTTTCTTTATTTGCTTACTTATTGCTTTCTTGTGGTAACAGTTGTTAAATCATTTTTTTACTATGAACAATTCTTGTTCTTGTAACATTTTGCTATACATTTTTGTATTATTATTTTTAAATTACTTGTAACATTAAATGTTTTTGAAAACTCGGAGCTTTTCTCCTCGGGCCTCCACTGAAAATGGACATGTATCCAGTTGGACTAGCCCGGTTAACAAATGTAAATAAATAAAAATAAATGAACATTTAAAAAATAGATTATTAGAAAATTTGAGAGATATAAGGTTAGGTAAAATGGAAAGTCCATTAGCTCAACATTTTAAAAAGTACAACAATGGTAATTTTGTAGGCTTAAAAGCCACTAATTAAGAACAAATACAGGGAGAAAGGGACCATGACTATGTTAGAAATTTATTATTGTATAAAGCAACACTTTTTATTTAAAGTATGGTACTTTAATTCCACAGCTGTTGGAAATGTGTTATTTAATTAAGTTGGAACTGTAGCTTTAAAAGTTTATGTAATTGGATATTAATTGTTTAATTGGCAACTGGGGGTATATAAGGCAAATGTTTTTTGTAATGAATATACTTCTTGAAGGCTTATGTGAAGCTGAGGCATTAGAGTGCTTTTCTGTTTTTGTGCCACTGTGAGACTTTTGCTGTTTTATATTAAAACTTTGACCATACCTTGACGTTCGTTGTGTTTGGGATATTGTTCTAATTGTTGAGAAAATATGCATACACCTTACAATCTGAATTTTCCCCATACTCTGCACCATTGGAGTACAGACTTGGGAATTTAAGTGAAAGAATGCCAGAGGCTGCTGCAGGTCTGCTACATCTGTATGTGCTAGATGCTGAAGCCAGTGCTGCTGGTGCTGCTGATAATAGGCCTAGGCTGAGAAGGAGAAGAGTGTTCAGGCCCAGGGTAGCCTTCCAGGAACTACATGAGCTGGAGATACTAGAGTGTTACAGGGTGGACAGGGATATACTACAAGAACTTACTGAGTTCTGCCACCCTCAACTCAGACCCAGAGCCAACAGAGAGGAACCCATCCCAGTGGAAACAAAGGTATGTGCAGCCTTAGTATAATAGCCACAGGTACCTTTCAAAGACCAACTGGGAACATTATGGGGGTCTCACAGGCATTAGCATCCAGGGTACTCCACCTGTTCCAGGAAGACATGCAACCACATGCCAGTGAGCACATTTATTTTCCCATCACTCCTGAGGTGAGAGACGACAATATGCAACACTTCTACCCTGTAGCCCACTACCCTGAGGTACGAGGTGCCATAGATTGCACTCATGTACACATCAAGACACCATCCAGTGAGGAGGGTAGAATCTATGTCAAGTACAAGGGGTACCACTCCATCAACTGCCAAGTGGTGTGCAATGCCCAGGGTATTATCATGAATGTGTATGCTTGCAGCCCTGGAAGCTGTCACAACTCCCATATCTGTCATGCATCACAGCTGTACCAGATAATTGCTGGGGGGACATCCCACATGGCCACCCATCATAAATGCACACACACTCATGGAAGAATGCCATAATGAGGCACACACACACACACACACACACACACACACACACACACACACACACACACACACACACACACACACACACACTAGGAACATCATAGAGCATGTGGGTTGTTGACATCACAGTTCTGGTGCTTCAATATATCTAGTGGAGCCCTGCAGTACTCTCCAGCCACATGTGCACATATGTTCACAGTATGTGCTATGCTATACAATATGATCCTGTGGAAACAGCTGCAGCAGGATTAGCAAAGGGAAGGGATACACAGCTCCCCCACCACTGCCTAGGTCACCACAGTCACACTCACAGGAGGACTCGGAGGAGGAGCCCCTGATGATGTCCCTGCAGGCGAACATAGGCTTGCCCAGTAGGTCCTGGCATTGGCTAAGAGACAATGCATAGCACATTCAGTGACAACCTAGGGCCCTAAGGACCGACACCTTACTCCTACCCACACAGATATATTAAAATAGCTGATGCCAGGCAACTCACACAACCTGTACCTATCCATGTATTGGCTGTGTAATGCTTGAGTCAGCCCTGAACTACAGTTTTGTCAGCTGCTGCATTCACAAGGTAAGTCTCTAACCTGCAAACTAATTGTAAGGACTACTATAATAAGGTATCGTATATATGAATCTGCTGCTGTTATGCAAGTAAATATAGTGGGCTATTTGGTCAGATTTAACATCCACATGGGACACTGGATACCCAGGCCAATAGTATGTGTTCCTTAATATTCACTAAGCCTCATGTTTGGAATATTCATGACATCAGGCAAGGGAGATGTTAAACAGTGAGCACACATGATATTTGGACTACTGTCTACCCAAGCTGATCATGTGTTGTTGTTCCCCCACCCCCAATGCATCAGTGTGCTCATATAATCACTTTAACAGAAAATCAGATATGGTATATCAGTAGACTAGGCAATCTCAGAGCTGTAACATAGATATTGCTCATACATTGTATATCTCTCTTCATGCAGGATAACAATGTATGGGTCTATATTACATGATCGAATGTTGCTTGGTGAACATCTAAACATTGACCACATAATATCAAACCCCACAACAGCGAATGCCGCCAGGAAACGGAACTGTCAGCACCAAACTAAGTGGTGGGCTTCACCCCCCCAGCCCCTAACTAAATATACCAACTCCAGGATCACTCTACAGTGGAGAAAATGGAAAAACACAGCAAACGGCCAAGGGAAATCTTTCCCTGAGTTAATTTGGCTGTTTGCTGTTTTTTGCCTTTGATGTTATGTGGTCGATGTTTAGGTGTTCGCTCACGTAAGCATTCAACCATGTAATATAGGCCCACAATATACATATGTATGCTGTTGATTGTGTGATGATGTGATGAATGACTCCTCTCTGTCTATCTACCTGTGTGGCTCGGTGGACTAGAGAAGCTAGCATGGGTGATGGTGTTGATGGTTCTAATCTGGAATTACTCACATCTTTTGCATGTGATGTAATACTATGTTGGTGTTTTCACAAAATGTCATACCTCTAGTGCAAGAAATCTGGGCAAAGCCAGAAATATTGGGTGGACAAAGGCCCAAACATAAGGACAGATTTTAAAGATTGGTCACATAAACCTAGACAGTTGCTGGAATTAAAGGTGTTGCATTATTACATAGGTTCTGAAGGATATAAAGTGACAAATATTTGCCTGTAGTTAGTAGAATGTATTGATGTCAACATTCAATTAATCACCAGAAGACCACAAATATATGAGGAACAGACTAAACATATGTGACAAAACTCTAGACAGTCTGTGAAAATCAGGAGAGTTGACAGGTATGCAGACTGTCAGTCTGTTGGTGGTGTAGCATTACCAACCTCAGTCACATATTAGGTACAACAGACAGCTGGGAAATGTCATGGACATGTTGAGGGAAGTGCAGAAACAGGGGTGGATATTAATGCCTATAACATACAAAATCCCAAACTGGACTACAGGTAGGTGTGGCCTGGAGTCACATTATAAGTACTGACAGTCCCACTGGGCATGCCTGTACACTTAGTAAAAATGAGCACAATTATTTTGCCCCTTCATTAAAATGACCTGTTATGTATACAAACACATATCCATCTGTGAGTTTATCTCTCTCACATGCATAGTATGTCTATTGCTATGTAGTGTCAAATAGATATATACTGACATATATAGCTATATATATTAAAATGATACAAAGGCTCCCCCATATGTCTACATAACACATAAACATATTATACATACACACAGAGCTACATTTATATATACATTTCTGTTATATGCAGAAATATGTGTGTGAATGTCTGCATCATCTGACATACCTAATAATGGTGAGTAAATCTGCACTATCACACAGCCATAATGTTGCTCAAAGGATCCAAACTAAGGGTGCAACAGTATATAATCCACTTACCTACAGACCCCTATGCCTGCTGGATGTCACCATGTAGACAGACGCATATAACCAAGTGATGTAATGTATAATGGTGTCAGTGCATGTATGGACATGTCACATTGTTCTTGCCCACAGTTTCACCTATCTAACTGCAAGTAGCCGCATATGGCCATACTGGTAACTGTACACACAAAGTTAGGATAACAACACTTATCTCACTGCTAGGATACTAGATGCAGGTAACAGCACCAAGCAATATCATCCTGCAGGCCATAGATGCTGCTCAACACAAGCCTAATTTGTGTAATGCACTAGTACTATGCCTGCAATCACATATACAGCAGACTTAACCTGTGGCACATGCGATAAGTACTGTGATCTATAGTGTAAAAGGCTAGTTAGGTAGGGGTTCTATCCTCACTCCAACCCACTTGGTGTGTGTGTGTGTGTGTGTGTGTGTGTGTGTGTATAACTCTACAAAGCAACAGACAGTCCTCATGGGCTGTCCAGCTGCAATGGTTATGCACTTTTTGGGCGCATAACTTCCTGCTGGCTTCCAAACTGCCCTCTTCTACAAGGCCTGATGATGTCAGCTATCGTAAGACTGTTCACTGAGAGTACATTAGCAGATGTATTCATGGTGCATGTGATAAGTACTGAAACCTATAGTGTATAAGCCTAGCTAGGTAGGAGTACTAGTCTCACTCCAGCCTACTTGCCAGTGTGTGTGTGTGTGTGTGTGTGTGTGTGTGTGTGTGTGTGTGTGTGTGTGTGTGTGTGTGTGTGTGTATTTTTCTGCAAAACAATGGACAGTTCTCAGGGGCTATCCAACAATGGTTATGCACATTTTGGGCTGGTAACTTGCTGCTGGCTTCCAAACTGCCCTCTTCTACTAGGCCTGATGATGTCAGCCACCTTAAGACTATCAGCTGACAGGATAGAGTATCACACGTAAGCCACGATGCATGCAATAAGTACAGTAGTCTATAGTGTATAAGACTAGACATGCAGGGGTTCTAATTTCATTCCAACAACATTGGGTCTGTGTGTATGTATCCTGATGGCAGACATATGTTTACCTTTGTAATGTGGACATAGGTAGCTTTGCATTATTTTATTTGTAGCAGGTGATGTGTCCTCCCCCCAAATAACTGACCACAACAAGGCTTGTTTATATCAACAAGCATTATATGTTCTGTACTGATAGTACTAGCAGACATGAGGTGTGCTGCATGCATCGGGTACTGTGATCTGTAGTGTGTTCCAGTACATAGGTAAGAGTTCTAATTGCATATAGCCAACTTGCACTATGTGTGTGACTTGACGTGTCTTGTATGCAGTGAGTGGAACTGGTGCTAGCCTGAATGTGGCAATGTTGGTGTATGAGTCTGTTACAGCATTATGCATCATGTTTGGGAGCCATAGGATATGTGAACTTAGCTAGCATTATGGCCATACAGTCCTCACATTCAAAGACATCTGTATAGGGGGGGCGTGGCTAGCATGGTCATGGCGTAGCAGCAGATTTCACAAGCTCCACTAAGGAAAATATATCTTCACTGGACATTTATTTCATATCAAGAAAAAGTGGATTTATTTTTGCAGAATTTGATAGTATTTAACATTCTCTTCTGGAATATCTACTTATAAATCAAAATTGGTTATAGTTTTCAGTCAAAACATTCATCTGAACAAATACTTCACTTCTGGGAGATTTTCAACATGAGTTATACTAAGGCAAACAACCAGGATTCCAGTATAAAAAAGGAACTACAGACTTTGATAACAACTATTCAAGACCTCACAACTAAGACTGATATAATTGACTGTAAAATAGACAACTTTAAAGAAAAAACTGCCAGGCAGATGGATATGCTTCATGAAGATTTAAACAGCAAAAAATTCAAATTACTAATATTGAGGAATCATTAACAGACTTTGATGGAAGATTGCAAGAAAATGAAAACAACGTAGAATTTTTGCTTAAACAAAATACTTCATTACAACATAAACTGGATGATCTAGAGAATAGATCATGTCAGAATAATATAAGGATTTTTGGTCTTCAGGAAAATACAGAAGGAAACAATATATCAAGTTTCCTTAACCTATGGCTGCCAAAATTTCTAGAATTACCAGAGGCTTTATCTTTTGGTATAGAGAGAGCACATCAGTCTCTTACATCAGGAAACAGTACCAACAGGAAACAACCTAGATCTGTCATAGTAAAATTCCTATCATCTTCAGATAAAGACTTAATTCTAAAAACAGCCTGGTCAAAATCATCTTTAAAATACAATGACTCTATCATTCGCTTCGATAATGACTATTCAACAATGGTAATTACTAAAAGAAAGGTTTTTTTACCTCTAATTAAAGAATTGAAAAAGGTACAGATTAAGACTCACCTCTTGTTTCCAGCAAGGCTGAAGATTTTTCTTCCTGATGGACCTTCATTGTTTGAGGATCTTGATTCTGCTGTGACATATGTTAAAAAACACAAATTACTGGAAAAAATAGAAGAAATGGAGTGGGCTAACCCCTCTCTTAAATAATGGCTTCTAAAACTACATGGAAATCTACTGAAAAACAAAAGAGACTAAAGAATAAATGAGAAATGCAGACTAATTATAAAACAAACTATTATTGTGGACTATGCTTTTATTAACAAGTCTGTTTTGATATGTTATAAATGCAAGGTAAGGTTTATACTGCTTTTCATATGTTGCATATATATAATGTTTCATTCATAACTTAACTTGGTGCAATATAACATGCTTAATATACCATCAATATATTTATCATTAACACTTTAAGTGTTCATTTTGTATAAGTAAGCATACCATATGAAATGCATTACCTCAGTTTCTGCTTCATAGTATAAGATACTGCTTAGCTGTATATTACACTTTAGTTTCACACAGCTATAATATATACAGTTATAAATATTTAATATTCTATGTAAGATAAAATGAAAGGATACATTGGAAAATATAAAGTAAGGAGGGATGGAGGGGGGAGAAAGGAAGAAAAGTTTTTTTTTTTTTTTTTATATATACATATAATTTCTTGTATATATAGCATAGTATACATAAGTCTCTCTAAACTCAAAGTAATAACAATGCATAACATACTCAAAGCCTTCTTCTCTCTTCTAATTGCACTTTAAAATATAGAGAATAACTTATTCTTATAACAGTTTCCTTCTCACTTCTAATTATACAGTACTGGTCAGCATTGAGTATAAACTGTGTTGCATCCTCAGAGTAGAACAAGAATTCACAATGTAATTATTAAATATGTACATGATATACATTTGTTCAGGATAGGTAAATATTGGGAAGGTAGTGTAGTATCTGTGGGTTTAAATATCAATGCATACATTAGCTCTGAAAAGCTGGGAGATGTTATATGTGTTTTTATTACAAGGCTTATTATTTATATATTAATCTAAACTCTAGGGAATATATATAGTTAAAAATAAACATAGTGCTTTTAAATGACAAAATAGTACGAAAAGTTACATCATTACTTTCATGCTTTGTTTGTAACTTTTTTTTTTTTATGACAGTTTTGCAGTTTCTAGCATGGGTAACAGATATATGCTGATTCACATGTATAAAACATTTTTTTTTTACTGAAACTCTGCTGTTTACCGCTGAAAAAATAAGGGAGACAACTTTGAACATTCTCCTTACCTCGTGCAGTTCTCTCACAAGCTAATTATTCATTTGGAAAACTTTCTACAGTTTGTGGAATCATCTCTTCTCTCTCTGAACTCCCTCGATGATGTGAAGCAGCTGGATGACATCATCACCGTGTGACGAACATTTCCAGGAAGTGCAGAACTGTATTTTGACTGTAGCTTGGTTTAACAGTCTTTTTTGTTTTAAATCAATTGTTATTTACTTAAAATGATCACTTATATGGTCGATGACAAGATTACATATTACAATAACATAATGGGCAGGATTCACGATGGCTGCACGGAGTCTAAGAGCCGTGTAAGACTCCATGCAGCCATCGCGATCCAGGAACAGCCCGAAATCCCGTGTAAGAGAAAGCTAAAACGACTCTTACATGGGCAGGGTGTGGATATGCTAATCACCTCACTTGCAGCCAAAAGGCATGCAAATGAGGTAGATTAGTGATCCACGAAGCTCAAACCAGCCCGTGTAAGAGTCGTGTTAGCTGCAGAAATGTACTCAGTTGACAACTGAGTACGTTTCTGCAAATAACGCAATGGAGCCATATCAGCTCCAAATAAAGGGTGCATATGTGTCAGGCAGCATGCCAATGGCCAAATATGTGGCCATTGGCAAGGTACCCCGATGCAAATATGAGAAAATATTAATTTTTTTTTCGGGCTGCGCTACATAAAACATAAAAAGTAAGGTTATAAACCCACAAATGTGGGTTTTTTGCAATGCATGGATATACAATGCAGGGACCAGCAGACCAAAAACAACATGGCCACCATTTAGTGGTTGCTAAGGGGGGAAGCTAAGTCTAAGACATGCAACTAAGCATTAGTAGGCAATCCTATGTAAATGAGTGTTAGGATACTGAATCCCACTGTCACATAGCAAATGAGCACATTCCGAGTAGTGTAAGAGTTACATAAGGGGGAGGAACAGAGTAGGAGATAGGTGACATCACAGGGGGGAATGGCAGAAAGAAATGCAGTTCATTGGAGGTCAGTGTTACGTGACAGATGTCAGACTCATATCATGGAAAGAGGAGTGCCACAAGATAAGCATGGGAAAGTCAAGAAATGAAAGGTGTACACTGTTGCCAACACCAAAGTTTCTTGCTGGGCGTGCATGCGCATGTGCGCACGCCAGGAGGCACGAGTAGGGCAGTGTGCATGCGTGTAAGGTAGACTGAGCATGTGGGAGCCTGTAGGCAGACTTGTGAGACTGTTTGCGCTGGTGTGCGTGGGCTTTAACACGAATAAGTAGATTCTAAAGCGTGTAAGCATGTGTGCGCGCGTGTAAGCCACTGTGAGCATGTTTCCACTGGTATGCGCGTTGCTTCCCCCTGAGGAAACAGAAAGGAAAAAGGAAGCAACAGAAATAGTAGGAAGCTAGCAGGGAATACTGCTGGAGCTAGCAGGTGAAAACAATTAGAAGCAGGCAATTACACAGGCAGAATACTAGCCCAGCACAACACTTAAAAGTCTACAAACAGCAGTGCAGTATGATTCTCTCAAGAGACACTGCAAGACAGGAGTAAGCTATTAGAAGTGTAAACTGAAAAAGCTTCACTCAGACCAAAAATGCTAGGGGCTGCCATAGCTGTCATAAGGAGGCATAGGCGACTTGCTGAGGGTGGTGACAATGCAAATGCTACCAGACAACTCACAGTGAGAAGACGGAGAAGAGTGTACAGGCCCAGGGTCACCTACCAGGGGTTACATGAGCTGGAGATAGTGGAGTGCTATAGAGTGGACAGAGACCTCCTGCAGCAAATTGTTGAGCTGTGCAGGCCATGCCTCACACACAGAACCAACAGAGGGGAACCCATCCCAGTGGAAACTAAGGTATGTGTTGGCTTAAGAATACTAGCAACAGGTACCTTCCAGAGACCAACTGGTGATATGATGGGGATCTCACAGGCATCAGCATCCAGGGTACTGCACCAGTTCCTGGATGCCATGTCAGCACATGTCCGAGATCATGTATATTTCCCCAATTCCTGTGAGGCATTGGCCAGCAATATGCGTCTCTTCCAGCAAATAGCGGAATACCCTGAGGTAGTGGGTGCAATAGACTGCACACATATATGCATCAAAGCACCAGCTGGTGAGCAGGGTAGGGCCTACATTAACCGCAAGGGCTTCCCCTCCATCAACTGCCAGGTCATGTGTGATGCCTAGGGCATAATAATGAATGTGTGTGCTGGCTGCCCTGGAAGCTACCATGATTCCCATATCTGGCATCTGATGCAGCTGTACCAGACATTTGCCAGTGGGGACATCCCACATGGTCACTTAGTAGGGGATGCTGGATATGCACTGGAGCCGTGGCTGATGACACCCATCAGAAATGCACACACACCTGAACAGGAACGCCATAATGAGGCACACGCACAAACACAAAATGTAATCAAGCGTGTGTTCGGGCTGCTCAAGTCACGGTTCCGGTGCCTGGACACATCTGGTGGAGCCTTGCAGTACTCACCAACTACATGTACCCAAATTGTCATGGTATGTGCTATGCTACATAATATGATTCTGTGAAAACAGCTGCAGCAGGATCAGCATAGGGCAGGGCCAAACAGCCCCCCACCATTGCCAAGTCAATCACAGGCAGAGCGTGACTCAGAGGAGGAACAACCTGAGCCTGCCCCAGTAGGCAGAAGGAGGCGTGCCCAGTGTGCCTTGGCCTTGGCAAAGTGGCAACACATAGCACATACACTGGCTCAGTAGGGACCCTGGAAATGATACCTCTCTCTGACTCACACATATAGTAAAAGGGACGCCTAAGTTGACACAACCTGCTTTCAAACATGTACAGGGAGTGTAGTATGTGCATCCAACATAAGCAGCCCTGCAGCACCACCTGAGGCATGATTGCCATGTGTTAAGCAATGTAACACCATGTAGTATATGCAAACTTGATGACCCTGACTAACATCCTAACCTCATCATGCAATTTGCCACAATATGAAGATGAGATGATCAATTGCAATAATTGGCTGAAGTATTGCTGTTAGTCAAAGGGGATCCAATGCGTGCCAGCCTGGGATGACGTGCTGAGCACGACATGATGCTCCACCTGCTTGGGGTGGTGTGCACTTATCAGTCCTGGCCTTATGGATACTGGCAAAGGCTGTTGTTACCCCCAGCGTGCCTTGAATAGGTAAGGCTCCAAACACAAACCCACCTCCATAGGTATCACAAGGGATAAGAACCTAGATGTAATGCTACCCAATGCCAGAAGTCTAAACAGCAAGATGCATGCAGTCTAAACTCCCCTCAGCATGGAAAATGTTGATATCTGTTATGTAACAGAAAACTGGGTCAAGGCTCACAACAGCACCCTAACACTACCAGGTTACACCTCATACTGTGTTTTACAGCCCCAAAACATGGAACAAGCTACAAAAGGAGGGTGACTAGCAATAATTGTCAAGGATAACCACACCCCCATGTTGGTACCACAACAGGAAGCAGCATGGACTAGCCATGGTCAAGTAACATTGGCTAAAACTGCCTCCCAGTTTATAGCCTGCTGCAGGCTACCATCCTAACACCAGGAACTGCACTTGGCCTATGTTGGAATACATGAATATATCAAGCTCTCCAAACCACATTATATTGGGTGACTGAAAACACCCAAACATAGACTGGGAGCATTATTCTAGCTCCAACACCCTAGGACAAAGGTTCCTAGAATCCATAAACCAAAATGCTCAGGAACAACGTACCACTCCCACAAGAGGGGTAAGCATACTGGATGTGATAATCAGGACATGGGTACTGTATGGCCAGATGAGAAGTGTATCCCTCACTGGTAAGATCAGACCATAGAGTAATCACACTGGATATACACATCCCGACCACAGTCCCTAGCCAGAAAACCACAGTGAAAAACATGTGTAAAGCAAATGTTGCATTCCTCCAAACTGATGTAGAATCCAGTAAAGGCCCTGTCCCTGTGCAAAATATGGGCCACACCTCAGAACTCGTTATACATGCATTCCATGAACACTGCCAGGAATGCATGGATTATGCAATCCCAAATACAACCAAGACACAATGCCATACACGCAGGCATCTGGCATGGTGGAGCCCAGCCATTACCAAACCATGCAAGAGAATGAGGAAGCTACTACATGATAGAGCAAACCTAAAAAGGGAAGTAATGTCTGATCAGTATTATGGCAATAAAGTATGTCCACTCATACAATCCACTAAGGCCAGCTACAACAAGTTGAATCTGTGAATCTTGAGGCAATGTTACACCTGCCCCATGTACACCGACAACCCTCTCCTTCCCCCAAGAAATACAAATATATGTGAGAGATGCAACCATTTATCCAAACCGGAGGCTAAGCTCTCTCAACTCAGTACTGTCAAAACTAGTCAGGAGGAGAAGGTAACCACACACACCACAAACCCAGTCTCACATAGACCTATCACAACTGCAAACCAAAGACATAAACACAGAAAAACATTCCCGGAGGCTCTAATTACAAACACACCACATCAACAGAGGCCTCCAAACCAGACACCCAAGCAACCACTACCTCCAAACATAGCACATGCAACACATAGTACACAAAGCTGGTGTGCCAAACAGTCCCAGGCCAGAAGGAGAAACAACATGCCTGATACAGTTGTAATAGGTGACTCCATAGTCAGACACACTGCTGATCCACTCACCAGACTGAACAAGGGAAAGGGTACAGTAAGCTGCCTGTAGACTGCTACAATACGCCATATAACACAAGCACGCAGGTCACCCCAAAGCAAGTACAAATATGATGCAGTCATTGTCCATGCTGGTATGAATGACCTGAGACGTACCTCCCCGGACTACATGAAAAGAGACATAGATGAGCTCTCCGATTATGTAGGCCAGGCTGGTATGACTCTGACCTTGGGCAGCATCCTACCTTCACCAAGAATGATGCCACAGTACAAACACAGAATGATCAGCTCTAACAAGTGGCACAATTACTGGTGTCATTCCAAGGGGATCCAATGTCTGTCCGCTTGGGATGTCATGCTTGACAAGCCACGCTGCTTTGCCAGGAATGGCTTGCACCTGTCACCCCTGGGCATCTGCATATTGGCTAAAGCTCTTGCCACCTCCATAGAGACATTTTTGTAGGCAAGGCTGAAAAGAGTAACCCACCTCCCTAGACAACATAAGTGGAAAGAAACATAAGGGTAATGCTGCCCAATGCCAGACGTCTAAACCTCAAGATGCATGCTCCCGAGGCCCTCCCCAGTATGGAGAACATCAATGTCTGTGCAGTGACAGAAACCTGCAGCAAGGCTCCTGAGAGCACACCAGCACTACCAGGTTATACCTCATATCATGCGTCTTGGCCACAAAACCTGGAGCAAACCATAAAAGGAGGGGGAGTATCCATATTCAGCAAAGATACCCTGCGTCCAGGTAACTGATAATGCATGAAGCATCGGAGACCACCCATGTGCAACTAGCCATAGGCAAAACTGCTGTACAGTCTGTAGCATGCTACAGACCACACTGTCACACACAGGAACCCCACTCAGCCTTCGTGAACACACTGGACAGTATGAATGTCTCACCAAATACCAAACAAGGTACTCACAAATAACCACATAGGTGGTAATCCATTACGTATGGAAGGAGTAATCAGGGACGTAGGGACACAAGTGGACAGTAACCTGTCATGTGACACTCACACTGCCAATGTGGCTAGGAAGACCTGCTATACTGGCCACCTTATCATGAAAGGAATCACATCTATGTCAACAGAGGTCATTGTGCCCCTATACTGTTCTCTTATCAGGCCCAAAATTTAGTACAATGCCTCATTTGGGATGTACCTCACCCGACACCTGCAGCAGTTAGAAAGACCTCAAAGGTACCTCACCAAGAGGATAAAGGGTCTCAAATATATGTCATATGCTGCCTGGCTGTAGACACCCCAGCTGTATGCAGTCACATACTGCCTCATGAGAGGCATTGTATGCCTGTTGTACAAGGCCATGTCCAACACAGGATTAATGGACATGCTCTACCCCAGAAAACCCAAATCCAACAGAGCTGTGAGAGCGAGAGATGTCAACCTCAACACATAATGAAATAGCATGTGCTGGAGGGACAGATACATAACCCAAAGGCTCCCCACACCCCGGAACGGAATCCCACTCCATGTTAGGCAGAGCACCTCACTGACTCTCCAACAGGAATCTTGCCAAGTGGATGGATGATCGTACATGTACACTGGGGGTCTTCACTGTGTCACATCTAGACAGAGGCACAGTAAAGTAAATCCTAAATGGCCATAATATTCACATAGCAAGGGGTGGCGAAAGCCACACACACTCTGGCTAGGCTTATAAATGCCCTAGGCCAGATAGCCTAGTATGAACCTATGAAGATACAAATTGTACAGGACACTAAGGATAATCACAAGGCTTTCTTAACTGATGGTAGGAACCTTGTTGGGAATTCACAGATATGCTCTGAATCACTCAAATAATACAAACAATATACCAAACACACACACATTGCCAACATCTAACCTGACAGGTTCAGTGCAAACTCCCCCCCCCCCCGCCAAATGCCAAATATCTATCCCAGCAGAGTGCTGGCCCCCTGACATTGCAGATGCTGAGGTAACAGCCAACATCTACAAAGCAAAACACACAGAATCAATGGTACGAGATGGTGTCCTGGACTGAGTCCAACATAGACTCCAAGAAGAATGGAACGCCATATAACACTACTGCTCAATGTCAGCCTTACCACAGGATATGTACCCAAAGAGCAGTGTACAACAACAGTGGTCCTTCTCCACAAAGGTGTTGCCTGAATGGATACTGCAAACTACCATCCCAGAATCCTGACAAGCTTGGTCTGCAAAGCTATGGAAAGGATCAGCATGTACCTCAGACATAAAGATATTGGGGACCTACTGACACTGGACCCTACCCAGTGTGGCTTTCTTAAGTGCAGATCCTGCCCCTTAAACATGTTTGACTCATTTCAAACAGTCATTAAGGCCATTGATGAGGGGAATGTGGTCCACACAGCCTAGCTGGACCTTGCAAAAGGCTTCCATACAATACCCCACGTGTTCATTATAGATAAGCTCACCAGCTTAAATTTAAACCCCTATGTCAGTAGAGGGTTGTAAACCAGCCCAAGGACAGAACTGACATGGTCAGAAATGCTGCAGCCATGTCAGACTACAAACCAGATGCAACTGGCATCCCACAAGGCTCGGTCCTGGGACCTCCCTTGTTTGGTATACATGTGCCATAGGTACAGGCCAACATGGAAGGACTGTGTCTTAACAAGTTTGCAGAGGACTACAAACTGGCCACCATATCTGACCCTCCAGCTGACACAAGCATCCCACAAAAGGGCCACATAGAAACAGACAACTGGTGCCATAGCCATGTCAGCAAGCTAATTGCAGAAAAGTGTATAGTCATCCCCTGTGGATATACAGTAAGTGGCCACCAATTACCACATAGGTGTTAACCCATTAAGTACTGAAGAAGTAATAAGAGACCTGGGGACACAAGTTGATAGATATCTTGCATTGGACAAGCATGTGGCTGTAGTGGTTACAGAAACATACCATATACCCACCTAATCATGAAGGTAGTCAGATCTAGATCAGGAGGTCATTGTGGCTCTGCAGTCATCCTTCATCAGCCTCACAATTGAGTACAATGGCCCCTTTGGGATGTACCTCAGCAGACACCTCCATCAACTGGAAAGACCCCAAAAGTACCTCACCAGGAGTATCAAAGAGCTCGAACAGATGCCATGTGTTGGCTGATTAAACAAACTGCAGTCTCACAATTGAGTACAATGGCCCCTGTGGGATGTACCATAGCAGACACCTGCAGCAACTGGAATGACCATACAAATACCCCACCAGGAGGATTGCAGAGCTGTAACAGATGCCATGTGTCACCTGAGTAAAGTAACTGCAGCTCCACACAGTGCCATACTGCCTGGCTGGAGGTGGACTGTGCCTGATGTTTAAAGCCATGACCAACCTGGTATCAATGGACATTTGGCAACATGTAAACACTGAATGCTGGTGATCTATGCAGCTGACAGGCCTGAACCCCAGCACAGACAAACAGGACATGCTGTACTGATTGGTCCACAACCCAGAAGCTCACTCCACTCATGACTAAACTCCCACTACAGGATATCCAGGGAGTCCTTCAGTGACTGTGATCCAGAGGAATCATGATGACTGGATGGGAGATGGCAGGTGTACCCTGTATGGCATGGGTAGACAGAGGCACAGCACACTAACCGTGACATATGTCATGGCAAGCACCAGTAAATGTGTGTTGAAGGACAAACACTCTGTGACTAGCATTACAAATGGACTAGGGCACATGGCCATTGTTTGTCACTGTCCACACAAGTTGTGGAATACAATAACAATGTCGGACAATCATGTACTAAGCTGTCCATATCTGAACAAAATGCAACATGGTCATATCTGCACAACTGGCCCTCAACCAGTCTGGTGTGCTCACTATAAACATTACAAGCAGTGATAGGACTGAAACCAATCATACCGTCCACCACAGTGAAAGTTTTGCACCAGTACACTATACAACAATACAAATGTTTGGTCAGCAGGAAAGGATGATGACAACTGTATGCAAACTATCCCATGGCGACCCTGCAGGCACAGCATAATGCCTGTTAGGTTCAGACACACAGCAGTTGGGCAGTAAGAACACAACCTGATGTCCAGCACTCAACTGTACATGTGATATATAGATGGCGTCCACACACAAACAGAAATGTGGTGGTCCACAGATCCAAACATAAGGAAAGGTCACACTGGGTATGCTTGCACACTTAGATAAATGAGATGTGGCAGTCAGGAAGCCATACAGACTGTGAACTGGGCATGCTCACACACTTAGGCCATGTCACAGTTCAGCAGTTGCACACACATATCTGGCATTTCTATGTGTTAACACAGGAACCTCCCACAATACAGACATCTGCCCAGTGCACACAGTGAAGTTGCAAAAGAGACATAAGTAAAGTACTGGATCCCACTCATATGCAAACATCTCCCACAGTACACACATTGTTTATAGAGATAGGGAAGGCTATGGCAATAAAGACCCACAAACAGTATATGAGCAACAGATACATGCATCTGACAGGTAAACATATGGCTGTAGAGTGCAATACCTGACCGTTGTCCATAGGGAATACAGAAGGCTATCCACAGTGTATTTGGCATCTGCCTCCACAATACAGTAGGCCACTGTGCCTGTGCAAAGTTAATGCATAGATATGCTCTCCCCCTTACTGATAGATAGTAACAGATGTACATACCTCTTCATCCATAATGATGTCAGCACACTATACATATGTTAGGAGCGGAAATCATACCCAGTAATGTGAATAGCTCGCTCCGCTACTGCGTCTCTAACAAGTGTCATAACATAGTTAGGTAGGGGTTTGAATCCTGCAAGTGCTCCATGTGTGTGTGACTGTGTATGGGTGAGTAGTGTGTGCAATTCCATGTGCATGAGAAATGTCCCTTTTGGCAACTTTTACTACACAAAACATGCTGCATATTCCACTGTCTAAACACTGATGATGTCAGCACCCTATAAGTACAGCAGGAGAAAACAATGCCCCCAGTCATGCAAATAGCGCGCTCTGCTAATGCGTCTCTCACTAGAATCATACCATAGTTAGGTAGGGGTTGGAATCCTGCAAATACCCAGTGTGTGTGTGACTGTGTATGGAGGAGTAGTGTGTACAATTCCATGTGTATGAGAAATGTCCCTTTTAGCAACTAGTACTACACAAAACATGCTGCATATTCCACTGTTTAAACACTGATGATGCCAGCACCCTATAAGTACAGCAGGAGAAAGCAATCCCCCCAGTAATGCAAATAGCGTGCCCTGCTAATGTGACTCTCACAAGTGATCTAACATAGTTAGGAAGGGGTTTGTATCCTACAAATGCCATGTGTAATTTTGTCACACAGTTTGTCCATGTTTGTGGGGTGGTGTTCCCAATATTGCACGACATACATTATATCAGTAATGTCAATGCACACATGATGTATGTGTGTGCCACCTACACATATGTACCTGTGAACTGCAAGAGTTCCCATGTCCGAAGCCTGCCCCATGTGAATACACGGAATATGCATCAGACAACTGTATGACTGGGGTGTTCTGTGCAGGGGCTGCATGTGGTATGTGACTATACAGTGTGGGTTGTAGATGGTGTCATCCCACCAGCGAGAGATACATGATTGGTCTGGAGCATATAGTCCACATGTTGGTGATGAACAGGTGTGGCATGTTGTCACCATTTGTGGGAGTGGTAACAAATTGTTCCATAGCAATGCAGGGAATGAATGATAAGACACCTTCAGATAGGGTCTTGCAGCTAGAATAATGCTCACACTGTATGTTTGGGTAGCTGCAGTACAACCATATAATGGTGTGTGTGGGGACCGTCATATTCCCAGTGTTGTCAGGAAGGCCAAGTGGGTTTACTGGGTATGAGAGTGTGGTGTGTGCCAGGCTATGAACCTGAAGGCAGTCTAACCCACTGTGTGTTGCACATGGAGAGGCTCTGATGCTTTGTGCAGTGCCACCAACCTGGGGGGGGGTGTGTATCTGAGGTGCCTTTGGATACATCCCCCCTGTTCTGTTTTGGAGCATGTGTTGGGGATGACAAGCATGGTATCAGGAATGACCTGGCACTGATGGTGTGCACCTGGGAGCCTTGTACCAGGAGTCTGTTACTGCATGGATATTGCTTTACCCCATGCTAAGGACAGTTTCCACTGCATGCATCTTAAGGTTTACACTGCTGCTGTTGAGTAGCATTGCTATTAGTGTCCCATCCCGTGTGCTACCTGTGTAGGTGGCTATGTAATGTCAGCCTTGCATACAAAGGCAGTATGTGTGTAGCAACAGCCTCTGCCAATATACAACGGCCCATGGGTGACAGGTGCAAGCTGTCCCATGCAAAGCAATGTGGCATGTCCAGCATGTAATCCCACACTGACAGGCATTGGATCCCCTTTGGATGTCACTGAAAGATACGTTAAGTGCAGAAACCGATGATCCTGTCTACATATTGTGGCAGCATTCATGGTGAGGGTGAGATGCTACCCAAAGCCAGGGTCATACCAGCCTGTGCCCCAACCTCAGAGAACCCCTCCATGTCCCCTAACATGTAGTCCAGGGAGGTACGTCAGAGGTCATACACACTGGCACAGACAATGACTGAGTCATACTGCTACATGCCTTGGAGTGACTGCTTTGCTTGTGTTATGTGGTGGATCATAGTGCCCGACGGGCAGCTCAGCGTGACCGTCACCTTGCCCAGCCTAGGAGCAGGACCACCGTGTACGTGTCAATAGAGGTACCTCATACAACTGTAGCAGGTGTGTTGTCTAGCCGTATGGCCTGACACTGTTAGACACACAGGCTTTGTGAGCTATGTGTCGCATGTGCTCTGCTCTGGCGTAATGTTTGCTTGTGTGTCTGCTTTGCAGGTGTCAGCTGCTCAGGCAGGATGCTATTCTGAGAGCCCAATAATGTACCTGTGTGTGTCTGTGTTTGGATTGTGGTCGTGTCAGGTCTATGGGAGACTGGTACTTTATTCACTGTAGTATCCCACTCCACCTGACAGGTAATGCCAGTGCTGTGTAAACAGAGCTTAGCCCCAGTTTGGCTATGTGGTTTCATCTCTCACATGTGTTGTACATGTATGGGAAGGGGAGAGGGTTGTCTGTGTACATGAGGCAGCTGTAACATGGCCACATGACTCACAGATTCACCAACTGGACCTGAGAGTAGATTGACAGGTGACCTTTGCACATGCTACCATAGCATTGTGACTCCCACACTAAGTAACGACACATAGGGACAATGGGGAACAAGGTACTCAAGGTGACTATGTGAGGGTGTAGTGCTCCTGAATTGTTAGTGCTGGCATATATGAATGCTGTCTTGAGCAAATGTGAGGTACATCATATGCAATGTGTTACAGGCAAGCTACATGCAAACAGGTCAAACAGTGACGTTCTGTCAAGTGACACATGGACATCAGTACAGTAAGCAACACAGATGTCACTAGGGATCCACAGAGGCACTGTATATCTGCACCACAGGTGGGATCAGTGTTTCAGGAACATAACAGGCTAACATGCATACAAACAAAGCTATAGTCAGCAGGCCTGTATGTAGACTATGCTACAACAAACAAGGTGTACGACTTCCAGTATGTAACAGTGCATATATGCAGGCACTCTAAGCCAGTACCCAGACATTCCCAGGTCAGGTGGGCTGGGTCCAGCTGCAACCCCCACAAGTGTATAGACCACATACCTTCGTAATGTTGAATAACTGGCCTGATACCCAAGTGCTCATACCTGTAATAATACACATGTCAAATAACAGAGACTGAGCCCTCACTCAGCAGTTCCAGACGTAGTATGATGTATGCTACCTGTCCTGGCACCACAGTATCCTTGACATGTATGGACACTCTCCCTCCTGTCATAGTTAGTTCTGTGTTTTGGTGCTGTTATACATGGTATGAGGTGTGACCTTGTAGTGCTAGTGTGGTTTTGTGAGCCCTGAAACTGCTGTGCAGTACTGCACAGATATCAACATCCTGAAACATCTGCATTGCAGAGTCGTGTGTGGACAGCATGCAACTCGCAGTTGACATGGCCATCATTGAGTATCAATATGTACATTGTTGTATCTCCTGTGCTACCTATGTAGGTGGGCATCCCTTCACAGCCTCACCACCAGTATGCAAAGATGTGCAGACAGAACACTGTGGTAATTAGTATGGGTGTACAAAACAATACAATGACATTCATACTGTAACTGCATCAGGCATGCTGGTATATACCCACAATGCTATAATTACACTGTACTGTTGTCAACATCATACTATTACAATACGTCTATGTAGTCACCCTGTGCATCATCACCATGTTAACCTGTTCCTGCACCAATCTTACAGATTGCAGGAGGTGGCACAGTTTCATCATATGCACAGGGTGTGTACCTGGTATGCCTGAGTCTGCCACTGATACAACCAATTGACATGTCTGTGTGTGTGTGTTGGTGAGGGACAGCAGTACAAGATGGGGCAATGTTGATGCAGTGTGCGTGTATGCGGTAGCCCTAGGTGTTATCACTTTGCACGTGTGTATGAATGCACACAGTCCCACCTCACGGCTGCCATATACAGGTGTTTGTGGACAGCCGCAGACTGTACCTGCCAGGACATACAGATCACTGTCTGTGGCCACGGACATGGTACCTGTGCCTGGCAGGGGTGCTACGGACCGTATCAGGTACCAATCCAGACTGGGTACTGTCATCAGAAGCAGGTGTTCGTTGACTGGCGACAGGTCCCTGTTGGGACTGTCCAGCACCACGTGCACGTGGTCTTCTGGGGCGGTCCGATGACAGCACAGACCCAGCATTGCTGGGGCTGCTGCTGGCACTATGTGAGCGGCCACGGCCCTGTTGTCATCCGCGACGGCTGCCAGCTGCTGCTGTTGCTGGCATACGGCCACATCGATGCCTTAACCGTCCACCATTGCCCTGACTCATGGACATATAGTTGTGGAACAGATCTAATGTGTCCCCCCAACGTCTGTCAATGACCTCGGTGAAGTTGTGGATGGCAGCCGCAACATCACGCATACTGTCACTCATGGCTGTGCGACATGCTCTCAGCTCCCTCAGACCCTGTCTGGTGTACTGTTCCATACGTGACTGTGCCTGCATTACAGCCCAGAACATAGCTGGGGTTGAAAGACCTCTGTGGGCACGTCTGACAGGGGCGGTACACCCACGGATGCTCCCACGTGAACCCATGGATGTCTGCTTGTGCGGTACCATGTCAGGGCCCTGGCCAGGGCTGCAGTGTGGGGATGCATGTGCCACCGGTACCACATTACCCTGGTCAATGCCCACTGTATCCTGTCCATCACCTAGGGACATTGGTGACAAAGGATGTATCGGCAGGATGACTGTGCGCATAGATGGGGTCAACAGCTGTGTAGTGTCAATTGGCTGACCAATGACGGACCCTGGCACACCTACCTGTGCCATTACACAGGTATCATCATCACTATCCACAGCAGCTGATTCAGGTTCCCTGCTGCATGACACCAGAGCAGCACCAGAACCTGTGGGAGTAAGACAGGAAACACAGTTTACAATGTGTACACCATTCCTCCACTGATGCACACATGCACACATGGGCACATGCACACATGCACACATGCACACATGGGCACATGCACACATGCACACATGCACACATGCACACATAGGTGCATGCACACATGCACACATGGGCACATGCACACATGCACACATCTCAGTATATAAGATATCAACCCACAGACACAAACACACCTGCAATCAAACACATTGCACTACTGCTTCAGCCTATTATTGCTATTAGTATACAGAGTAGTGAAGGTAATGGTATTACACACTCACCAGCATGGCCTTGCTGTTACACCAGAGGGACCTGCAGAAAAGAGACATTCATCGTCAGTGGGCACAACTGTGCCATTGATACTGTGGACATGTTACAGTTCAGTAGTGCAACAGTTAGCTTCCACAGGTGTACTGCAGATAATGAGGTTATCACTAATGCACAATAATTACCAAGATAACAGCTACAAATTGAGGACACACCACACACATGCATAACCTAACAGTGTACAGAATGGTCACTATACACATGGCATGTTACCTGCACGCTCTGTGTCCTGCTGCTGTGTGGCTCCAGCTTCCATCATTACACATGTATGCTGTTGTTGTTGCTGCTGTGCTGGAGCCACAACACTCAGGAGTAGTCCCTCCAGTCTGGTGAGGGGGATGTCTAGCCACCCCACCAACTGTGGCAAGCTGCTGCCTGTGGATATCCAACGCACGCTGATGGACATTTCTAATTAAATCACTGCAATGATGGCGTACCTGCTCATATGTCCGGTTATGTGTGCCTATGTCATTTACCCGACGGACCAGGTCTTGCCACAGTGCAGCCCTCTCCTGCTGGTTCTGGCTGGTGCGGGAAAAGAGTACAGTGAAATCCCGCACCAGGCTCTGGTGTATCTCCCCTCTTCTGCAGCGGAGTAGACTGGGTTCCTTTGGTGATCCATGTCCCTGAAAAGGAGAAGGGAAATATGTCAGCAATATCTGTCAGCAGACTATAGCACACATAATACACATTATACTTGACTGCAGTGATATAACTTAGGCACCATATATAGCATCTGTCTGTCTATTGGGGGATACACATGTACATGACCAGATATCAGTGCTCATCCGACAACTGTGCAACAGTACCTGGCACACTCCATACAACATACTAGTATACTGCAGCAGTCAACGCTGTTTCAGGTACAATACATGACCCACACTGGGGTTTGAATCAAGGTACTGTATGGGAAACATTATCAGCCCATGCACTGCACACAATGCACGTTACATATTTCACTGGTACTGCACACTACTCTTATTTGCCATAACCCTACCTACACCACAGTGACATACAGGGTAACACAGCACAACATATGGCAATGTAGTATGTGTTGATCGCAATACCCCACACACCTGTCTCTGGCCTCACACCATGGACACACACTACTATGACAGACAGACAGTCATGGTGAGCAATCACACCAGTACACAACATGCACCCAGTCACTAGCACACTCATTCCACCTCACATATTCCGTTTGCAATGTGTTAATGGGTGTGCATTGCATCCTAGGTAGGTAGTGTGCTTTTGGCCCTGGGCCTACAGCAGCATACTGTTATGCTATCCTGCCCCTTGTGACACATTTGTTATGATTGTACCTGCTCCTTACAAACAGTTACACAGGGTGACTCCTATGGCATATTACCTATCAGCATAACATTCCACAGGGGTATGTCTGACATCTACTCATGGGGAGGCTTGCTTCTTAATTCTGTGTGGTCTACTACAGGATATGTCATATATGTGGGTAGGGTCCCATACCTCCACCATGTGCTCTATATTGCAGTGACAAGGACAACAGATGTAGGTAATTTGTGTTGTGGATGTTGGAGGTGTTACCATGGTTGGGAGACAACTGTCATGGGTGTGACCGAACTATGTATATCCAGCAGTGGTAACCTCTATGTAGGTAGTCTGTGTGCGCTCTGTGGTGTTTGAGTGCATTGACAGTTACTTGCATATGTCTGTGACCTTCACCATATCTGTAGTTGTCATGGGAGGTACATACCGTGTATGACATTGTGGGGTGTGGAGGGGTACAGTGACCTACATGTCCATAGCTGACACACCATGTCCGCTGACACATTCCATGTACAGGTATTACAGGACTAGTGTGCCACTGTGTGTATCGATGTGGAGCCTATTGTACACTTGTTGACCCTGTTCCCCCCTGACACATGCAGTGGTGGGCAGGCATGTACATATGTGGTGGTTACTGGTGTCAGTGTTTTTGAATGGGGTATGGTACTCCAGTATCCACACTGGTGTTCACTCCATGCCTGTGATACCAGGCACCTGTAACAAGACATCTGCACACATGTGCCTCACACAGTCTATATATGTATATATGTATATATATATATATATATATATATATATATATATATATATATATATATATATATGTGTGTAAATATATGTATTGATTTATTTATATCTGTATATGGATATATATCTGTTTTATATATGTATATATCATATGTATATCTAGATGTAGATATATACATATAGATGTGGGGAGAGAGGGGAAGAGAGTGAGAGAGAGAGAGACACAGGGTGAGTGTGGGTGTGAGGTGGTGGGACAGAGAGTGAGATAGTCATATACAGACATGTCTGTTGTCAGTCAGATCTATCCGTATATGTGTAAGTCTCTACAGATATCTATATATGTATGTGTGTATTACATATATCTGTACATACATATTCTACCAATCTCGATGTCTGTGCAGTACGTGAGAACCTGGTTCAAGGCTCCTGAGAGCACACCAGCGGTACCAGGCTATACCCCGTATCATGCATTTTTTGGCCCCAGGACTCGCCCCCACCCGTATCATGCATTTTGGCCCCAGGACTCGGGGCAAAATGGACAGAGAGGGGGTGTGTCCATATTCATGGAGGACACACACACCTTCAGGTTAGTGGCAACACATGAAGCATCACAGACCATCCAGGTGCAGATAACCATAGGCAAACCTGCTATACAACTGGTAGCATGTTACAGACCACCCTCCCAATCTCAGGGACCACAGTCGACCTTCCTGTAGACATTGGAGGATATGAATGTCCCACCACACACCATCATATTGGGATAGTGTGACCACCCTAACATACACTGGGTGCATTATTCTACCCCAAACACCCTATCCCAAAGGTTCCCTGTATTCACTATGTCAAATGCAATGGAACAGCTGGTCACCTCTCCCACAACAGGAGATAATATACTAGACCTGATCATCACAAACATGGGGACAATGTGCTACACACTGGAAGGATACCCCTCACTAGTCACATCTGACCACAGACTAATCATCCTGGATATACATATCCCAACTCCCCCACAACACAACAGACTACAGTGGGAGACCTCTCACATGCCGACTTTACATGTCTTATAACTGAGTTGGTATCCTGAATGCCCACTGGGCCAGTGTAATCCACTTCCCACAATGCAGACACCCTCACATATGCTTCTACAGACATCTCCAAGAATGCATGGATCATGCAATCACAAATGGAACCATGACCCTCTCCACCAAGGGCAGGCGTCCTGTCTGGTGGACCCCAGCATTGAACAACTTGTATAACAACAGATGGTAGCTACTGCACGGCAGAGCATACTTCCATAGAGCTACGGCACCTCTCATCAGCAGTAGTAGACAGATGGGGTTTGTCGTACAAACATGCAAGGCCAACAATGAGAGGGACATCACTATGGTCACTACAGATGACCACAAGGCCTTCCTCTGCTATGTTACACACCTGGGTGGGAACCCTCAGTTGTGTTCACAGTTAGTTCACAGTGACATACGCTACACTGAACACACAGATAATGCCAACAGTCTGGCAGACAGGTTCAGTGCAGGTGTCTACACTCCCTCACCCACACATGTGGAATTACTTATCCCAGCTGACTGTAACCTCCCTGTCATCTCAGATGTCCAGCTGGGTACCACCCTCAGCGGAGCTGTAAACACAGCAGCAATGGGACCCAACGGTATTGCGGGTTGCATGCTACGTGAACTGCAAGAGGATCTACACATGCACATTACATGCTATTCAGCCATAGCCTTACTACAGCATATGTACCTGGACACTGGCATACAGCAACAGTAGTCCCACTCCACACAGGAGGCACCTCTACAGACCCTGGTAACTACCACCCCATACGCTTAACCAGCCTGGTCTGCAACACTATGGAAAGGATCATTATGGTACCCATACACAGAGACATTGGGGACCTAGACACTTGTTCCCACCCGGTTTGGCTTTGTAGAGGGCAGATCCTGCCTTATGAACCTGGTTGATCTTTTCAAATCAGTCACTATAGCCATTGCTGAGGGCATAGCGGCCCATACAGCCTACCTGGACTTGCCTACAGCATTCGACACAATACTGCACTCTGCCATCATAGACATGATCAACAGCTAACATGTAAACCCATATGTCACATGATGGGTTGCAAACCAGCTAACGGATAGAAACCCTATAGTCAACCTCACTGGTGCCATGTCAGACTCAGAGCCAGTCACATGTGGTGTCCTACAGGGCTCTGTCCTGGGACTACTCATGTTTGGCATATCATTCTCAGATGTGGAAGCAGACTTGGGAGGGTAGTGGCTGACAATGTTCAAAGATGACTGCATACTAGGCACCATAGGCAATACACCTGCTGACACATACATCCTACTGACAGGCCTCACGGACACCAACAACTGGGGGCGGAGTCATGGCCTGACACTGCATGCCACGTAATGTATACTCATACCCTTTTGGACGGACAAGGTACCTACATATTATCATATAGACAATAACCCACTGAGTACAGACAAAGTAATCGGAGACCTGGTGACACTGTGCAATGCTGACCTCTCATTTGACACCCACTTTGCCGAAGTGGTTGGATGGACTTCCTACCTTGCCCACCTTATCATGAAGGGATTCACATCCACATCAAAAGGGGTCATTGTACCCTTATACTCCTCCCTTATCAGGCCCATGACTGTGTACTATGCCCCATTTGGTATGTACCTCACCTGGCACTTGCAACAGCTAGGGGGACCCCATGAGTACATCACCAGGTGGATCAAGGGTCTGCAATACCTGTCATATGCTGCCAGACTAACGTAACTCATGCTCTATTCCATAGCATACTGCCTACATAGGGGTGATCTGTGCCTGATGTAGTAGGCCATGTCCAATCTGGTAGTGATGGACATGTTCCACCTCATACAATCCAAATCCATCAGAAGCACGACAGCTATGGATTTAACGTACTACAGCACACATATGAATAGGACATACTGTAGGGACAGATCCATCACTAAGAGGCTTCCCATACTGTGGAACAGGATCCCAGTTCATGTTAGGCAGAGACCCTCACTGACACTCTTCATGTGCATTCTTGACAAGTGGATGGGAGATCATAGGTTTACAGCAGGGGTCATCTCTGTGTCATTACTAGACAGAGGCACAGTACACTAATGCTATTATGTAGGGGGGTCTTCACTCTGTCACTACTATGCAGAGGTGCAGGTTTCTAAATCTATTCTATACACTGTCTGCAGATAGCCTACTACTATACTATGCCACTGTGAAACTATATCTGTCTATGTATTTCTACATCCCTGTCTATCTATGTATACACATATGCATATTATATATAGATATACATACATATCTCGATATACATACGTATACACATGTTATATATGTATATAAATATATATATATATATATATATATATATATATATATATATATATATACTCCTTTTTAGGTCCACATATGTATGCACACAGTAACGTACTGCTGAACACCCATTACTGTACCACCTACTTGCACATTGCACTACAACCTACATTGCTATGTGCACATAGCTACCATCACATACATATGTATGTGGAGACTTCAGTGACAGTTTCAGTATGCCCCCGTCCCTATGCACATCCTCATATACATAGATACAGACTAATAACACATCTGGAGGGTTCACAGTATGTAGAGTATTATAGTAGTATTTTACATTACCTGTGTTTGTTGCAGCTGTTTGTGTAGGCTTGCAGTTGCTTGGCCTGCTATCTGCCTCTTTGCCTTGATGTTTCTGGTTTGTTCTTTCTTTCTTTCTTTCTTTCTTTCTTTCTTTCTTTCTTTCTTTCTTTCTTTCTGTCTTTCTTTCTTTCTTTCTTTTTTTTTTTTTTGGTTTTCTCTCGCTCTCTCTCTCCCTCTCTCTACCTCCAGCGGGTGCAATGACAATATTGCATGTGTGGACTGGGAGTACAGGATGCTTTTTTAGGTATCTGCACATGTCCATGTGATGGCCTCTGCACCAATTGTTAGCCAGCATTCACTAATTGCATGCAGCCTGTTGTGTAGTGATTGCAGTTCTCACTGTGATTACAGGCCTGTGCTATAAAAAGGTCTGTTAGGTAGGCGTAGCCCTTTCAGATTATCAGGGTGGGGACCATGCTGGTTTGCTGTGGACACTGTTCTGTGAGTGTAAGGGTTGGTATGTCTCTCATATTTCAGGATGTGGTGTAGACACTGCAATGCATGTTGTTCTGTAAGCTACTGTTAGTACATTTGGCAGGGTGTCAGTGGGGCACAGTTGACATTTGTTTTCACATCAGGGACATCCCTGTAACTCAGTCACAGTTGCTATTTCTGCACTCTTAACTATTCAACTATGGCTGTGTTTATCCTGCTCTGAGTATGTGCATTGCTTGCCAGATGCTACTGTGACATTATTACCTTGTAGCTACCAACTAGCATGACTGTTTCTCAGCACACAGTACTATTTTACAAATCCACTAGATTTCACAGTAAATATACATGACATGCTTTGTGTGCTAGACTTGTATATTCCATTTAAATTAATTCCTACTATTTTATCATATATTTCTTTCAGCACAATGTTCTTGTATAACACTCATGGCTTAGTGGTAAGTCATGCAGACTAGTGTTTCCAAGGTCTTGGGTTTGAGACTGAGGGAGATATTTTATTTTGCTGCTGAGAAAACTACAGGCCTTGCCATTCAGAGTGACTAAGGCACTTTTAAGCAGTTGTAAGTGGGTTAGCACTGGTTTACGCGGAGGTCACACATGCACACTGCCGCTTAGCTTTGCGCACACCCGCTTACTACTGCTTAAAAATGCTTACTCTCGCGCACACCCGAGCTATTTTCTTTGAAAGAAAAGAAAATGGGGAGATAGGAAAGTGGTGAAAAAGGGGTCACAAAGAGGGTAGGACAGTAGGGAAACAAGCTCGGGTTTTGCAGGAGAGATGTAGGTAAGGCCCATAGCTGCCCATTTCTTCATCAGCAACAGCTGTGCATATGTTTGTAATTTGGTGTGGCATTTGAAACCTTCCACCCGTGAGAGAGGTGTAAGGACAACAATAATACTTGTTGTACAGCCAATTGTAATTGACAGTTTCCATGTCCAGCAGACATGTGTGCAAAATGGGCAGCTATGTATGGGGCGTAATTTTTTTGTGGGTACAGAGTGCCCTTTTTTTTTTTTCAGGTGAGAGTGGTATGTCAGGCACAGGAAGTCGGTAAAGCTGGGGAGGTAGGTTGGGTAGGTTAACAGACAAGACAAACAAGACGCATACAGGGGCGGTGTATGACACTTGTGGGGGGGGGTTACACAATTGAAGGGAACGGATGTTTGGATATCTCGAGCCCATGAGCCCACAGATGGCAACAGTGTAACTGAGATCCCCACCCATGGGCAGTTGCCACTGTACCTTCACTGCCCAGGATGGGGCTGTGCTGGGGGCTGTGTAGGCTGGGCAGCAGGCACGCTCGTGAGTTGTGCCACCCATGCCTCAAGCTGGCATAGGGGCCCAAGCACAGCGTGCCGGATCTCCCTATGCACCACAGTTCGGACACTATGGAGGGTGAGTGGGTGTTCTCCTCCGGCCACGCTTGCAGAGGGGGGACAAGCCCCATCCCCTGCAGCTCTTCCACCCGCAGGTGGCACAGGGCCACTGGAGGAGGGTACGGCCTGGGCACTACTGCCAGGTGCACTCGCCAGCTGAGGTGGGAGAGGTGGGTCCGCTGGAACCCGCCTTCCCTGTCGTCCTATGTTTTGCATTATGTTATGACAGTTTGGGTTAGTAATGTACAATACTATTCACAATTAGTTGTAACAGCATGCATTAGTATTCCCATTAACCAAACACCCATATATTCAAGCCATTGAACAGCAAGCATAACACATGCATAATTTGAACAGCAATACACAATCCAACAACATGCAGGGTTGATTGATGGCAACAGGCCATCAGGTTTGGATGTATGAACAGGCCAGATGCATCAACATACATGCAAATATGTATGAACCAACAGTACAAATGTCCAGGGGTGTTAATTGTGATTGCACATACCAATTTCACATGGAATGGATTATATGTGGTTATAGGGTAGGGTAAAGAAAATTTAATTAACAACTTCAAATACCAATACATATGCTGTACATTTCTACCAGCTGCAGATATATACACACTACAGTTATTCCTACAGTTTCCTATGTGATAACTACTTCAGGTTGGTGATAGGAATGTTACTGCTACATCAATATACATTTCATTTTTATTCATACACATTCATATCTGGCTCTGTTCAGCTACATCATCCTGCTACATTTGCTTTATATAGCTATAGACAACTGTGGATGATTGGTATTTCAGACAACCATACTATCTGCATATTGCAGACTGAGAGCAACATATCCAGATTTTGGGACACACATTCCAGCTGCAGTACTGTTTTCAACATATGTTACTGTTTGGTTCTGCCTGTCACATTCATTTCATTCTGTACTGACTGCAGTATATTTTATTCAGGAGTTATTACTACTTTATTGGTGGATTCATACCTCTTTCTCACACTCTCTCACTTGTTTTATTTTTACAATTCAGGATGGTACTTAATTCTAAGCTTTATTGACATGTTTTATCTGTAGTTATAACAATCCTTTCCAACAGTCTCACTTATGTCATGTTTCTGTATTTCAACAGGGATATATTTCACACATGTGTTTTACTCAGCTTCTGCAGCTGTACTTTTCAGCCTGCTGCAGGTTATGTACTATTATATTACAGGTGGGACATCTTTGTTTCAGACTTGTTTCATTTTTATGTTTGGATTACAGGCTGCATCACACTTTTGTAATCAAGCAATACTTGCAAACCCTCTTACACTGTTACTTGCACATTTTATTAATTAGTGACTACACTGCACTCTTTTGCTAACTGTCATACTTACATATTTATTTACAGTTACAGGGAGAGAATTACTGACCTGCCTGGTGGCGCAACTGCACCAGCCTATCGCCATAGGCTCGACAGTTCGCAAAACAGACACCTGCAGCTGTAATATAAATAAAGTAATATTAGAATACACATGTCCATAATATCAGCTAGGTTAATTTCTTACATAAATAATTACATGTAACTTACTCAGTAGTGGGGCGTTGGGCATTTGCCAGGCCTCTTGGATCCAATGGTTCAGTTGGTTCTGTTTCCATCTCTTCAGGTCCGCATGGTGGTGACGGACCTGCTCACCAGTCCTTGGTATTCCTGTGGCACTGGTGAGATCATGAGCCAACCGGTCCCACGCATCAGCCCTATATGCTACCCACAGGACCTGGCCCTGCATGAGTTGGGCCTCATGATTATGGACGAGGAGCCAAACCATGTATTTGGACTCCTCAATGCCCCACCTCTGTGCTCGGAAGCAACTACCCTCACCTACACCTGACATCCTGGCTGCAAGTCGGTGCTACAATCGGTTATGCTGTGTATTCCCGCCTATGGGGCTTATATATGCCGTTTTTCCCGCACTTATCTGTGATTGGCCATTTTGGAATTGTATCAGCTTCACAAAACCTGCTTTGTCATGCTCCTCTTTCTATTCATTCCTATATATATGCTATTACTGCATTTCAACTGCAACTGTCATGGCTTAGTGGTTCAGTACTTTGACTATGGTGCATGGTATCCTGGGTTCGAACCTGGCCTTTGCTTTTTGCATTTTATGACTGTCTACACAGACTAGGAGGTGTGTCTGTGTAAAGACAGTTTTGATACAGCTTGCTCAACGTTGCCCGTCGGTTAGCTTGTTGGCACGGTGCTCATCTCCGCACAAACGGATCACGCTGGTTTACGCGTGGTTTGGCTGTCAGCACACACATTACGCTCAACTCAACTACAGGCACACAGTTTCAGCATGTTAAAACGCTGCTCACCTACGGGCACTCATTTTACAAGTGTTAAACCACTGCTCACCTACAGGCAGATATCCTCAACTTGTTAGACTGTAGCTCAGCTATGGGCACATCTCACTTTTTTTTTTTTTTTATCTCACATTTCTTCAAAATACATGGCCCATTTCATTACATTTTACATAAAATATAATTTTATATATGTACATATATGTCAGAGACTTGTTTCATGCTTATTTCACTAAAAATAAAAATTGATGTTCTGGGGGCTCGAACCATGACTGCCTCCTCTTTAGCCGATGTCTCTACCGCTATGCTATTGCTTCTTGGCTTACGTTGCATATTTAGGTCTTATATGCTTTTCCACTGACTGCTAACTGTGGCTAAGCACCGGGCACGCCCACGCAAACGAGCGCACTCACGGACAAACATCTTTACAAATTATAAAAAAAAATATAAGCTGTTCATTTATACATTTTATGTTCATAGTCTGTGGGGGTATGTGTTGTGTTGTGTTTATTCACATTTACACGGGCTCTGTCGTGGGGGTTTACTTTCGGGACTTTTACTCTTCTGGGTGCGTGTCCGTTTGCAGGGCTCACCCTATGGACATGCCCCCTACTGTCTTACACGGACCGTGTTAGCCTTAGGTGTGATTCAGCATGCCCTCATGCATATGCATGACATGCTGACGTCACACCATTTAACTGCAGCCTCCGTGTAAGCCTTGTAACTCTTACACGGAGGCTTCGTGAATCCTACCCAATATCTTCATCTTTTGTGACTTGAAGAAAGGATTACAGAACAGATAAAGGAAAAAAATGTAGAAAGAAAAGAGGTGAGAGAGGAGATGGTTATGAGAGAACTGTGTGAGTATTGAAATGTAAATATCTATGTATGTGTGTATATGTATGTATATATATGTATGTATATATGTATATATATATGTATGTCTATATATATATATATACATATATATATATAATGTGTATATATGTATGTATGTATGTATATGTATAATATATATATATATATATATATATATATATATATATATATTTTTTTTTTCTCTCCCTCATCTTTTTTCTTTTTGAATTATCACTGCACACTATGATTATGGTTATCATACTCAAAGTTAATATCTATACAAACTCATGCAATCTTTATATTTAAGTGTCATATGTAAGGTTATGCATATCATTTCAGAATGTTTGTTTGCATAGCAAAGAATTGAATAACAAAAGTGGTATACTAAAAAGAACTTTGTAAATAGATATCTTATTCTGCCACTAGTGAAAGCGGTTGTATATACACATGTTTATAGTGAATACATCCCATTTGGGGGTGATACAATGTTTATTTAAATGACATACTGTTTATAATTACACCTACATCTTCTACATAGTCATTCTAAATATAATTATTCACACGGGATCCTAACTACGTTAGCCTTGTTTTACTTTTCTCCCTCTCTCTCTCTCTCTCTCTCTCTCTCTCTCTTCCCTCTCATGTTCATGTATATAAGTTAAATAAAGGGAAGAGATATAATGAGAGTTACAAACATGTTAATACAAAATAGAATTACATTTAAACAAACCATGGTTTGAACAATAACATCATGTCCTGGATAACATATTATATCCGATAACTTAATAGAAATGTTGTTTATACACACAACTTCTGTTATCTATGTTAATAGTAAGGCAGTGGGCTAAATTACTTAGTCCTTTTAAATAATCTGTTAGACATGTGCCTTATTGTGGAATGTACATCATATCTTGAATCTATTAGGTTACATAGGTTTCTTATTAGATATGGTTTCTCTGAATGTATAAACCTTCCAGATAACACTATATTAGGACAATTAATGATTTTATTAGAATTTGGTTATCTTAATGTTTCTAACTTAAAGTATGTAAAGTATGTTATTAGTGGAGTGTGTACTCTGTTGTTACAGTTTAGGGGTTGATCTCAGTGACAGATGTCATTGGGATTAGGAGGTTATAACTCCAGGTGGGGAGCATTGGTGTGTTTGTTTTTATCTAGTGTATGTAATAATTTTTTTAAAGAGTTTTTTGACATCCAGAGTAGCTTATTTACAGAAAATATAGAGAATAAAGCTCAAGGAATACATTTTTTCCTAAAGACATGAGATTTAATATTTATACTAGGAACAAATTCACTTTTTTGCGGAACTTTTCACATTATACATATGATATTGATATGTTACTAACACACCTTTCAGGTACGATTACATAATATGACTATGTTGAAAGGTATGTCACTTAATATAAATGGCTTTAACAACCCGTATAAAAGAAGTAATTTGTTTAAATATATAGCTTTTTATAAACCTAATATAGTATTCTTACAAGAAACTCATTTAACAAAAGATACTATTAAATTTCTAGATACAAATAAATACACAAATATAGTAAGCTCAGAATGTACGAAAAAAAAGAGGTGTAGCAATATTGTGGAATAAAACATTACCATTACCCAGAATAATCAAAACATACCAAGACAATAAAGGATTGCTTTGCCTGGCTGTAATTGAAATGGGCAAGAAACTATATACATTAATAAACAACTATTGGTTACCTGGTATTGGTACTATTAGACACATATTGAATCAAATAGTTTGAGGGACATATCATTATGGCAGGTGACTACAACTGTATCTTAGACTCTAAATATACAACCTCAGGAAAAAGAAAAATTACAGCACAAGCTAAACAACTTATAAATTTCATAGACTTATACCTACTCAAAGACATACATCATTTTGTGGATCATAACTCATTACAGTACACATTCTATTCTAATAGATACAAAACATATTCTAGAATTGATAGAATCTTTCTTTCTACACAGATAATGAATAACCTGACCAATAGCAAAATAATATCCTGCCCAATCTCAGACCATAATACTATCATATTTGAACTTAATATTAATAACACCCATAGTGTCCAAATTAAAAGGATTACAGCATATCTCACACAACTTGAGGATTTTCAATTATTCATAACAGAAAAGACACAAAATTTCATTAATATAAACTCAGCATCAGACACACATGATATATTTATTTGGGATGTCCTAAAAGCATATTTGTATGGACAAATAAACAAATGGTTTTATAATAAGATGACAATTTGGGATTAAGATATAAGAATAATACAGGATAAACTGGACTCACTATACACAAATAATAAAGACAACCTGTCTTCAAAGAATATAAGGGATGAGATATACAAACTAAATGAAGAATATAGATCTATCCTACATCATAAAACAAAGATAACACTAGAAAAATATAGGTTTCTTGCTTATTCTGTAAATCCTAAACATCTATCAAACCTTAAGAATAAGACCAAAAGATTAAATAAATATAATTATATTAAAGAAATCCATTCTGCAAAAAAGAAAAGAGAAGTACATAGTATACAAGATATATTAGAAGAGTTTAGATGTCACTTTGATGAAATTAATCAATCCACACTGCAAATTCAAACACAAGATAACATAAGAGATTATATTAACAAGAATATATATAATAAACTAAACAAACAACAAATTGAAGTTATTAATAAACAAATTACTTTATCAGATATACAAAGTCAAGTAAGTAAGCTTAAATTAAACAAAGCTCCAGGTAACAATGGAATTATTCCTGAAATATTTAAGGTAATGCCCAAAATGACTATTTCCTTACTACACAAAGTATATGATTCGGCCCAAAGTGATAATATTACATCCCATTCTGGAAATATACATTTATATCCCCTATTTTAAAATCAAATAAAGACCCAAAATTATGTTCTTCATACAGATCAATATCTTTACTGAATATCGATTATAAGATGTTTATGAATATATTCTCAGAAAGATTGAAGAAATTCTTACCCCACTTAATAGACGAAGGCCAGACAGGATTTATAACTAACAGAAGTACTTTTGATAATATAAAATGAACCCTAGCTATTATAGACTTCTCACAAAGGAAGAAAAGGAACTTATCATTAATTAGTCTTGATATTAATGCGGCCTTTGATTCTATTAACTGGATCTATCTGTTTATTCTTTTGGAATGCTTACATTTTTCACATAATTTTATTAATCTTCTAAAACATTTATATGAAGAAACCTATTCATATATCAAAATAGGTCATATATTTCCAATAAAATATCTATTACAAAAGGCACCAAACAAGGATGTCCTCTCTCTCCTCTACTATTTACTTTGATCATGGAACCCTGGGCAAATGAAATAAGAAACAATAAAGAAATGGAGGGTTTGGAAATGGATAAAGACAATATAGCCAAAATCCAGTTGTTTGTGGATGATGTTCTTATCACCACAAAGGGACGACTCCTCATTCATGTCATTATATGAATCAATTAAAATGTTTCAAATTATGTCCAGTATATCATTCAATGACAATAAAACAAAAATTCTCGTCATATATCCTAATAATAAAAAAATTTAAAAAAGGATGATAGGAAATAATACATATCACATTGCTAACGCAGATCAAATCAGATATCTTGGAATCATTCTTGCCAGAGACATTAAATCAATAATTCAATTAAACTATAACAAATGTTTACAAAATATCCAAGAATTATTTTCAAAATGGAATACAATAATATTTACTACTGAAGAAAGACTAACCATTATAAAAATGATAATTCTACCTAAAATCGTATACATAATACAATCCATTCAAATTCTACCCTCAAAAAGGTTTATAAATAAACTAAACATTTTAATACTAAGATTCTTCTGGTCACAAAAAAAAAAACCTAGAATTACTATTAATCAACATACTAACAGCTGGAAGAATGGTGGAATAGCTTTCCCAGATCTAAATCTCTATTCGATTTCCACTATAATCAGATCAATTTCTCAGCTCTTAGATATAACCTATTTAGCTAAATGGAAATTTTTATGGGAAGTCTCAGCCATGGAACTTATAATGAGACCAACATCATATCAACTAGAATTCATAAATACACCTTTTATATGGATCTTAAAATAATATTTTATCACGCATACTAATCCTAATCATACTGCCAGTTACATACATAATATTATAATTAACTTTAGAAACTTTATATAGAAATATGTTAAATAAAAAGACTACTTTTTTTTTTATTTCCTATAGCATATACACAAGAGACTTTTGTTACTTCAGATATTAACAAAATTTCTCAAATGAAAAACAATGAACTCAAATACTGGTTCCAGCTAACTTATGAATACAAGACTAGTTCAATGGATCATATTATACAGGAATATAAACTTAATAATTCTTCATGGTTAGATATACAAACACATACTATATCTTGATAATAAGCTGAAACTAGCTTCATCAACTAGCAAACATGACACCAGGATATTATTACAATTTCTTCAATCAACATTATTACACCAGCATACATATTCAGGTAGTCTCTCTTTTATTTATAGACTTTTAAAAGAAGAAACATCTTCTTGCACACATAACCACTGGAGTTATTATAGTTTAATTACTCACAATTCCCCAAGTGAGCAAGATAAGGTTAATATGCTACAATCAGCTGGGAAAACATCTTTTTTCTCTGAAATGGAAGATTTACACATGGAGATTCATGAATAGATCCTTTTATACACCACAAATAATGGACAAAATTAATAAAAAACAGAACATCTCTAATAGATGCAACTCTAATGTAGATATTAACTTGGTACATATGTTTTTTGACTGTCCAACCTTAAATATATTTTGAAATAAAGTAAATGACTTTTTACAAGCACTTTTTACAGACAACTTCATATTGAATAAATCATTAATCATATTTAATACACCTGTCCCACAATGTGTTAGGAAAACCAAATACTCATTACTATGGACTATATTGGCAGTGGCTAGAAAGATCATAACAAAAAATTGGATTTCAAAACATCCTCCTACATTCTCTGAGTTTACTAATTTATTAAAAGAAGTTAGTCATTTACAGATAAGAACCATAACCTCTAGAACTTCTAGAAAGACATATGAATATCATTTATGGGTAAACTTACAAAATATGTTGGAAAAAAATGATAATTTCGCATAAAGGTAATTGACTTTTCTTGTCATTCATGAGAACAAGTTACAAAAGGAAGGTTATAGTGTATGTTAATGTATAAATACTGGATGTCTATGTACATACTTTAGTTTGTTTGCATTGTTATTCGTATATTCATATTTAAATGCTTTAAATATGTTATCAATTTGTAAATCTATAATGTAAATTATCTTATATATGTCTATGTGATTGTTTTCATTATAATCAAAATCAATAAAACTGTTTAAAAAAAAGACATCTGTATGTTCCTCAGTACAGCATCAGCACATATTGACCCAGTCTAAGAGGGACTCAAACAGACACTGTGTGTTGAGGTGATGGTTGCACAGCCAATAATACAGATGGCATGTGCTGAGGTGCACTGAGGTGCTCTGTGTACAATTAGGCAATGTCTGTTTCAAGGGTGTGTTTATGTCTGCTAGACAAATGTCAACCACAAGCATGTAGTACTAACATCACATAGTAAGTTAATGTCCATATGGTGTGTTATCTATCTACTATGCTCCCTACAAGTAGGCAGCATATGCTCTCCAGCAGGGTCACACCTTGCCCTGTATGCAAGGCACAGATCATCTCTGAGTAGTCTACATGCCACAGACAGCAATGACACTCATTGCAGATAACTGGCAGTGAGCACATACTGAAGATGTGAGGTGACCTTGTGAGGGACCATACTGCTGTGTACAAGTGCCAGTACAGCTTGGTAAGGTAAATCACCAAATGACCATTGCACTCAGATATTAGCATGCTGAGGAAAGAGTATGTGGAGGTTATGAGTATGTCACCTACTGGTGACTGTGGCCTCTGCTATGTCATATGATTCCTGCCATACCACTGTAGAGACATGGTGATCTGAGGCACATTAGGAGTAAACCTGTGTGGCTAAGTCTGTATGCCCACTTTTCAACCCTAAGTATGTACATCACATGTTGGGACTAATGTGCTACTTACTGGGGTCATAGGTCTACCTGATGGAAATGATACTACATATATATTCGCTCAGAGTTTATGGCCATTAGTATGTCACTAGGCATGTGTTTGCAAAAACCTCTTGCAGAATACTGACATTACACAGAGACTGTGAGTGCTCACAATTAGCAGGCAGCAGCCAACATTGTTAGCCACAGTCATTCAGTACTTGCGTGTACTGTGGTGACATGCAGTCCAAGCAGTAGAAGACCCAGGACTGTGCCCTGTTGAGCAGTGCTAGTTACAGACCAGCTATTGGAGTCAGATGTTCCTATACTGCACACGCTTGCCATCAATGAGCCACATAGTGACCCCCACAGTGACAGTACTGTGGATGCCTAAGTGGGTGCTTTGTACATGTTGCCTTAACGGGTGGCATAGTCAGATGGTTTGGCTCAGTCTGGGGGTTGTACAGCTTGATGTACCCTCACACATGTCCCTGCTGACTGCCTTGTTAATGTCCACCATGTGTAACAGTCATGCAACCCCTGTCACACATCCAAAGTATGTACACTCAACCATGTTTACACCACATATATGTGTGCTGATCAGCTCCATGATGATCGCCCTTATGGGCATACAGATATAGATATTTACACAAAGAGTTGTATAGTTATGTTCCTGGGTGGATGCACCACCTCTGTGCAAGGGTAGAAGAAGACCTGCAGTCAACTCAGCTGGTGTGTAGATAGTGGTGTCAGTATGAATGCAATGGCTTCTCCAATGATGTTAGTAACCCTTGTCAGATCACAGATGGGATTCAGCCTGGAATGTTGCAATAGATGCTGTGTGTCTTTCATTGTGAGGACAATTATGAATTGCTCTGTCAATATTGTGCATGAGACAGGTTGTAGGAATGTGATGTGTCACATGTGGTAGGGATTAGGGAGTGTACATGATGCAGTGTGTGAGTACAGGTTAGCTATGAGCACAGACCCATTGTATGTGGCATCATGACATCTGCAGTCAGTGACTAGGCCTGTCCTTTGGGGTTACACATGTAACTACACTGTGTGACCCAGTCCTGCTTTATGTGAGTGGCAACAGGTGTCACTTAGCATGTCTACATAACATCACAACAACACTATGTGCTGCTGTTACCTGAGGAGGTTGTGGCACCATGTTAGGGAACACTCCCACCCCAACTGTCACACAGCAATGTCCACCTGTTATTGCACAGCCTGCTAATGGCACTTGTCCAGCAGTCAGGTGTGCTGAACCATGACAAGCCTGTGTCCTCCCTGTCCTGTATAGGTAAGTTCATGTAGTCATAATACTGATGACAAACTGCACAGGTGTAGAGCTCTGCAGAGATGCCTATCCCATCTGAAGGTGGAGGTGCAGTCATGCTATGTCAAACATCCTACAGGAAGCAATAAATGGCTTTCTTGACATATATGGCTGTATTGTCTGCAAGGGGGGGTATGTGCTGGTAGTTCTAAGGAGACTGTCATGTGGTCAGATCCCACCAGGGTGTCCCTCACATTGGGAGTGCTGTAGTGGTCACCCATATTTCACACACATGTTGGTTTCCCATGTAGGGATGTCATGGCACCACTCCAGGGCAGAGTAGGTAAGAACCTGGATCATGATTTAGCAAGGGAGCCTCAGCACAGGTAGGAAACACAATGTGTACACATTACACTTCCCTAACGCATTTGTCCATGGTTTGTACATACATATTGCATGACTCACTTCTTCATAGGTTCATAGGTTCATAGGATGACACTAGGCTATTGGCTCAGATGCCTTTATAAGCCTAGCCAAGAATTTTGCCCATGTTCCCTCAAAGTCAGCACCTGTTTCCCCTGCCTAGCAGGGACACAGGTGGAATCCCAGGGGTGTATTTTCTGTTTCCCATGCAGTTGTCCAGGTTCCTCTTAAAGAGGGCTAGACAAGTACTCTGCTTGACATGGAGAGGGAGTCTATTCCACAGATGGGGAAATCTTTGGGACACAAATCTATCCTGCCAACAAGTCCTATTAATGTCACAGACCAGGTTAAGGCCTTGCAAGTGGTTTGCATGAATAGAGTTTGTCATACAGATATGCAGCAACTCCATCAAGGCTGGGTCTGAAATGGCCTTGTATGCCAGACATAGGTCACCTCTGAGCAGTCTGTATGAGACTGAGTAGAGGGACAGGGCTTTTAGCTTATCTGTATAGGATAGGTGTTTGAGACCCTGCATCTTCCTGTTCAGGAACCTCTGTTGTCTCTCCAACCGCTGCATGTGCCTGGCAAGGTACATACAGATAGGGGCATTGTGCCTGATAATGGGTCTGATAAGGGAGGAGTACAGGATGTTATGACCTCCTTGTTCCTGGATGAAATACCCTTATTTATGAGGTGGGCCATGTAGAAAGCTTTCCGTACAATGGAGGCAACATGATGTTCAAAAGTCAGGTTGCTATCAACCTGGCTGCCCAACTCCCTCATGACTGATTTCATGCTTAGTACATTGTTATTAATGTCATAATTAGTGGGGATGACATTTTCCCCAAAGGAGATAATGATGCATTTCTTGGCATTCAGCTTGAGGCTATGATTCTGGCACTAGTCATTAGTTTGGGTAAGGCCCTCTTAGAGGATGTTCACATCACTAGTGGAATTTAGGACAGCGCCCAGCTTGCAGTCATCTGCAAACTTGGTCAGCCACAGACCACTGGTTTTGGTTTGTACCTCAGAAAAGTATATCCCAAACAGTAGAGGCCCCAAGACCGATCACTGCGGTACACCATTCATTACGGGTCTACTACTAGAGGTGACTTCTCCTACTTTGATGGGTGGGTTCTATCAGTGAGCCATTTAGTCAATCATCTGGTAACATACTGGTTCATGCCTAGCTGGGAGAGTTTACCTATTATGCCCGAGTGGGGAATAGTGTCAAAGGCTTTGGCTAGGTCTAGGTAGATGATGTGCACTGTCTTCCCCTCGTCCATGGCTTTGGTGATTGTTTCGAAGAAGTCGACCAAGTTTAACAGGCATGATCTCCCTTTGAAAAAACCAAACTATGTGGGGTCAAGCATTTGGAGGTTGCCAATGTCCTTGTTTATAAGGTCTGTGATAATGCATTCCATGGCCTTGTAGATCAGGCTAGTTAGGCTGATGGGCCTATAATTGCCTGGGTCAGTGGACGCTCAACCTTTGTGCAGATGGATGACAGTGGCTGTCCTCCATTCAGCTAGGATTGAGCCGGTGCTCAGGCTTTGGTTGAATAGGGTGTCTAATGAAGCTGAGAGCTCATGCCTGAGCTCATGTAGGATACATCCAGGGATGATATCGGGTCCCATGGAGATTGTATTTTTTGCCTTTGAGAGGGCATTAAGGACCTGTTCCCTGGTGATGAGGGGAGGGGGCAGGGGCAGAGGATGTCCTGGTTTACTAATGTGGGGGACAGGGGGTGATGTTTTCACTGAACCTGTCTGCCAGCAGGTTGGCTATATCTATGACGTTTGTGTATGTGGTGTTATTGACCACCAGTTCAGAGCAGATTTGGGTGTTGCCTTTGAGATTGCTGACATATGTGAAGAAGGCCTTGTGATTGTCCTTGGTGGATGTGGCCAATTTAGACTCAAAGTTAGCCTTAGAGGATTTCACCAGTGACCTTATTTGCTTGTTCAGACAAAGGATAGATTGCTTCCAACTTGGTATCTGCTCTATCTTGGCCCTGGGCAGCAATTATTTCCTTCTATTATAGAGTTTGTTTATTTCTGCTGTCCACCAGACAGGTTTACTCTTCCTCGAGGAAGATGATTTGGTCCTGTCAGGTATTGCTAAGTCCATACAGCTATGTAGGTGCTTATATAGTTTTTGGTGTAGGCTTGGACATTAATGCTAGTTCCAACTGAAGGGATGGTGGCTGTGAAGTTGCTTATACCTGCTCTGAGGAGATTGTAGTCAGCTTTGGAAAAGTTTTTCATTTGACGCTGACAAGGGGGGGGGGGGTCAGGGGAGATGGTGACTTCAAAACTGATCTCTTTATGGTCAGATCTTACCAAGAAGGAGTACACTATAGGAGTGCTACAGTGGCTACTCTTGTTGGTAAGGTCCAGGATATTTTTCCCTCTTGTAGGGGTGTCAAATAGCTTATTCACTGCATTGGCATTGACAAAGTCGAGGAATCTGTGGGCATTCATGTTTGGGCTAGAATAGGTCTTCCACTCTATGGTTCGGTAGTTAAAGTCACCTGAGATCAGAGTAGAGGGTTGAATCTTGATGGATTCAGGTAAGTACAGATAGGTGAAGCGGGCATCCTGAGTCATGGCTGTGGGAATGTAGCTAGCTATGATTTGAATAGGTGTTTTGTCAACAGTTAACTGCACTTGGAGTGTGTCCTGTGTGTCATACTGTTTGACCAGCCTGGAGGTGTGTATGGAAGTACCTGCAATTCTTACTTGTATAGAGGACAAGTAACATGTAGCGCCAAGTTGTGTCCTTAGATTGCTGAGCCATGTCATCTGAAACCCCATGATAGGGGTTAGCATGGATACCAGCACTAACACTGTTGTACACCTACTGACACTGGGCCAAGCACTGTTAATGTTGCTCAATGCTAGATAATGGCTACTGACTGTGACTGGTGGAGCCCTATGACTGTTACACTATGTGATGGATGTCGGACAGCAGTCTCACCCCACCATCTTTGGCCTGACAAGGTTTATGTGTATATTAGGGAAGCAGGCCATGATGAAAACTGTGTTCATCATGTTCAAAGCAGTATATAAGCTTGTGCATAGGCACGTGTCTGAGATTCATACCCTGGGAAAATATCATTGGGAGACCTGTTCTGCACTGATGCCACTCACCAGTGGGATTTGCCATCTGGCATTAATGGCATTCCCCTTCTAGGTATTCCCTCCCTGCAGTCACAGCCACTGTCAGTGACCTCTGACTGGTACATTAGCAAGTAGTTGCATATTGAGATCTCCCAATGACTCCCACACAGACCCAACAGTTATCCAGGATGGTCTATGACACATTCAGTTGTTGTCTGAGCCACTGACACAAGTGACATGCCAACCACTGCATAATACTACCCTGCAGGATATCATCCACTCCAGCACAATATTGTAGTGTTCACACACCGCACACACTTGAGCCATTACACATGAAGGTAGGGACACACTGTACTGTACCCTTTCACGGTCACTGTTCATTAGGATGTGGGGATGCATTCATTATTGTACCACCTATACCAACAGGTTTTGGATGTAAATGTCAGACTGTCACTGCTATACTGAATCTGGTGGCCAGCACACCTATCATTGTGTGCAATGCCACTCTTGCCTTGTTACCACACAGACATATCATGCAACTGTAGCAGTCACCCAAGTGCCATGGCACACCAATACACAGTGTAGATAACATGTCCTATGGAGTCTGTGTTATGAACATACAAATGTAGTCTTTCTCCTAAATGCTTTGAAAGGGATGTGTATGTCCTCATACAGGGAAGCGTCAGATCCCACCATGTACCTCCTGCATTGCCATGACAGAAGTAACACATGTCTCATGTGTTCTACACACCTACAACATCAACACGGTATACATAGTACATACTGGGGAGACTGCTAAGTAACACAGACAGTACACCCTACATGAAACAGCCCCCCCCCATGAATATAAAGCACATATCTTCTGTGAGACAAATCATGTGGAGGTTACACAATGGAATGCAGAACAAAACAATCTGATGTTGGCCAGCTGCCAGAACCATACGCATGATATTTGTTGATGGTACACTCCATCTCCACAGCTTGTAGCTGTATAAGTTCCGAAAACACAGCTGACAGGTATCAAGGGTAGCAGACCTTATCACAAATTATGAATGCATGAGTACATTGACTGCCACCATTGTTCTTGTTAGACTGTCATGCACATATGAACCTATGGAGCCATGCATGTATACTGCTGTTCCTTGCTGAAGTCATATTTCTACTGTGCTGCCATGCCATCATGTGTTGCTTTACTGCCACCGTGTGTCCATAAGTTATCCCTTCAGACTCCTGGATCAGAAACATACACAGGTCTGTGACATACCTGTCATTATGTAACAATGCCGCCAGTACAACATCATACAACATAAGGTACACAACAGTATGTTGCTTACTCATGACACATGCCAGCAAGTGTATACTTCAGAAGACTGAAAAAACAAAAAAAAATGAATCCCAAAAGACTGAAATTTCAAAATACTAAATGATAGAATTTCCCCTTCTTCACTGCTGTCCAGTCTTCGAGTTGATATATATCGTTACCAGGGCATGTGGGGGGTGCAGCCCCCCACATGAGAGGTGCAGGGGGGCTTGCCTCCTGCATTACAAATGTACTCAATATTTTGAAATGTCAGTATTTTGGGATTCATTCTTTTGGTTTGTCAGTCTGGTGACCACTACAAGTGGCATGGCAAAACTATAGTGCATTACTCAAGTACATGTCAAGTAATGTAGTTATCCTGTGCATCAGACACATAGCTTCATTTATTGCATCAATGGGAAGGATGACAGGGATGTGGCACAGGTATCATCACTTGCTTAGGGTGTTGTGTGGGGGTGCTGGAGGCCTAGGCTAGCCCAAATGTTCAACAGCATGTGTGTGAGTCAGGGAGAGGTCCATGTTAGATGGACCATGGAGAGGTGCTGTGTGTGCCTGTAGGTGACCTGCATGTGATAGTGGAGTGTGAGTGTCAAGCTTAGTGCTAGCCCTACATGTTTGTATATTGGACAGCTTTGGACCATACATGGTAGAGTTGACAATTCACTGTCTCTGGCCCCAAACCCGGGAACTGGCTCTGCCAGGAGTTGCACTGGCACCACTATGCCCAAGGTCAGATGTGGTGTTAGTACTTGACAGTGACTGCTGTCTGCTGGGACCATATCCTTCACAGGACCACCCGGGACCATGAGCCCATGACCTGCCATGTTGTGATGTGGACATACACACTCCCTTCTGCAGTGCTTGATGTACTGTGACTATGGGAGCGTAACTGTACATGGCTGCATGGACTCTTACCAGATGGTGTTACTGACCTACATCCATGGGTCCAACACCCTACTCCAACCATACGTCCCAGCACAGACAATGTGCAGTCCAAGACAGACACTGTCTCAGCCCACCATCTGTGCACTGCATCAGTGAATCAATCCAGAGTGTCCCCAATGTGGTGGAGGCCATCACGGATGTCAGACTGTGCTGCATCAATAACCCTAACCATACATCTGGTGTTCCATTCAGAACGTGCCTGTGCCTCCATGACAGCCTGAAACATGTGCTGAGTGACCAGTGATGTGACACCTGCAACAGGTGGTGGATGGACAACAGTTCTCCTACAAGCATCCCTGTCAATCCACCTGTGTGGTGGGACCTCACTAGCTCTCTGGCTATGGCCAGTGTTTACACTCACTGAAGCCATAGTTGCCAAACTGTCCTGTTCAATGTCTCCACCCTCTGACTGTCCAATATCTGCGGCCTCTGGAGACTGGGTATGTGTGGGCATACTGACTGTGTGCAGTCACAATGGGGACAGAAGAGGAATGTCAATGTCTGAGGTGGATTCAGCCCCAGACAACCCCACCTGTGCCTCACTGTGGCCACCATCATCATCAGAGTTCAAAGAGACACTGACATCAGGTTGTGTGAGTGAGAGATCCCAACCCTGTCGGTCACCTGTGGGAACAAAGACAAAAGTAGCACATTACCACCTGCACTATTATGAATGGAAAATCCACAAAGACTCATAAGAGTGGGGATCCACAACTGCATTACCAGTCTCCCATCTTCTCATCTCCGCTTTCATGCACAACAGACCTCCTCACAACAAAATACACATTCACCTCAAGGCCTCTATAACAAGCATGCAAGGTAAATCAAGTTAAACTTGACCAGTACAATTTACCTTTTAGTTATGCACTATGACACTATACTTGATAAAACAACACATAAAACCCAGTACACCTGTCTTAACAAATATATAGAAATACATGTTCCAGTGTCTAAGGTATGTACCATCAACCTTTCTGTTTTTAAGAGGCATGTTGGATTATTCACTCTTAAGTATAACTGCACAAGTGTTTCTGTTCATTCAGCAACAGTCCTGTGATAACACACTCTAGGAACCTTAGGTAAATGTTCCAGACTGGAACATACAAACATTCTACTCTGGTTACACTCGTTTTAAGCAGGCTGTTTGGAAATTATTCATCTATAATGAAAGGTGAGGCTG
>NC_056741.1:108157845-108182437 GCF_019279795.1 Protopterus annectens
GCAAAAAAAACACATATTTTAATATGAAAATATTACTTTAACATTGCTTTCCCACGTAAAATTGGATTGCCTGTTGAAGTACTCAAACTGTGTATGCCTGCATAGGTTCGTAGGTTCATAGGTTCATAGGTTCATACTAGGCTATCTGCCCAAGGGCATTTATAAGCCTAGCCCATAGTTATGTGGCATGCAAAGCTAGGACTCTGACCACTACACTACCTTGGTTTGGGGATTTCAGCTGTATATTTTTATCTCCTATTGCATATTAATGTATATTAATTTCCCTCTGTGCAGATGGGATGACACTGGTGCCAATGCTATGGTTGACTACACTGCAGTATGGGTCTGAGAGCCCATGCCTGTGTTCATGTAGGATTCAGCCAGGAATGGTATCAGGCCTATGGTGACCTCTGCATGTTGCCTTTGAGAAGGCATTGCAAACCTGCTTCCTGATCACAAGGGGAGAGGCAGGTGCTTTACATGCACATGTGTACCTATGAGGGACAGGGAGCTGAAGTTTACACTTCAGCTGTCTGCAGCCAGTTGCCTATATCTATGGCATATGTGTATGTGCTGTTATTGACCACCACTAAAGAGCAGATATGTATGTTGCCTCTGGAATTGTGGACATGTGTCTGAATGGCCTTGGTGGATGTATCCAGTTTGCACTCAAAGACAGCCTTAGTGTACATCACCTGTAATGTGCAGGTGATGTGCAGAACAAGGTGACATGGCTGCCAGTGAGGCACCTGTTCCTTCTTGGCTCATCCTGCGATTATTTCCATATATGATGGTAGTTGTGTATTGCTGCTGTCCACCACAGGTGTTCAGCCTAACTTGAGGGTGTTGATGTTGTCCTGTCAGGTATTGCTGTGGCCATACAGCTATGTAGGTGCCAACATAGTATTGTGGTGTGGTGTGGACCTGGACACTGCTGCTAGTTCCAACATACGGGACTTCCTTCATGTGAGCCTTGCCCCTTTTCCTTGCCTGTGCAGGGGACATTACAGAGGTGCGGGGGCTACAGCTTCACAGACAGTAGGTGGGAATACCTCACAGGACATGTGGAGACAGCCCAACAACATGTGGGACAAAGCTACAGAATTTGGTACAGATTGTATGACATTAGTGTTGTTTTACACATGGAGGGTTACTTGACTGACAGGGTTTGTCTGGACATGCATTTACTGAGTGACTTGACATCTGACAGTGATATGCCTCTGACATACCTCTCAACTGGCATGTTGTCCACAGAGTGGCCAGAGGTTTGCCTGTTATGTTTGGTCAGTAGCTTGAACAAAGTCTGTTTTTGTGGTGTCAGTAGAATAATGTGAAGATTGTAGTCACTAACAGTTGATATCCATTGGTGTTCCAGACATCATATCCTTCAGGGATGTTATGTTTCAACAACACATGTAATACCAGCTACTGTTTCAGTTTGTAACACCATTGTGTGTGATATATCCCTCTTTCTGTCCCCCTGTCCCCCAAGTATGTCATGCATTGTCCAGATGTCCTGCACTATGAGATGCAGAGGTATGTTATATTATTAATTACCGACTGCACTCCAGTTATCATCCCAGTGACCTAGCAAACTCCTGGCCATGGTATGTGGCAGTGGCCAGGATTATGGTTCCACACCCTGGAAATTCTGTGGAAACTGTACATATGACAGTTACGTATGTCTGGCCATTGTGAACAGACTGCCAAGATTGTGTAGCAGTGTTGTGTGTAGATGTTTGTTGGACTGGGTAGGAAGAGTAGCAGATGTGAGTGCCATACATCCTTTACCTATCTACCTGTGTATGCTGCTACAGCTGCTAACGTTCTATCAGGTCTGTATGCTTGTAGGGGCAGACTGTGAAATGTCCTGTAACACCTCGGGATTCCCAGTACACTGTGATTTTGGCCAGCATATGTCAGTATAGTGTGTGACTGGCAATCAGGATATGTTTGTTTAGACAGTCATTGTACTCTGGAGTTCATTTTAGGTACTGGTATGTTGCTGTGACTGTGGTGCAAATGTTTTTGGGTGGACATTTTTGCACCACTATCTACTTTTCACTGCAGTCCCATCCCTGTAGTGCATGCTATATTTGAATATACATGGGTAATTGCCCAGAGCTGTTGTGGGGCAGTGTTGTGTTGGTCTTACTGTGCTTCATAAAGTGCTGGGTGACATATTTGGCAGCTGTCAGGGGATTTACATTCTGTTACATAACTGTGGTCATACCTCTATACTGTCCAGAGGCCTAGACACTGTCCAGATGCATGGCTTATATGTTTGGTCTGTTCCCCAAACAGTCTTTGTCCTTGGCTAAGCAGTAGGATACTCTGGGGAATGCAATCAGTACATGCTAACATCCATTGGTGTTACTGACTTAATGTTGTTGTTGTTGTCTTTTGGCTTTTCCCGGTTCGGGGTCGCCACAGTGGAACTCCAGTCTGCTAATGATTTGCAGTAGATTTTGACGAACCCTGAAGAGCCAACTCTATGTTCAACCTTCAACGAAGGCATGCCTATTTACGCATGTCTTTCGAACGCCCACCCAACCATGGGGAGGTCATGCAGACTCCACAAAGAAGGCACTCCTGACTTAATATCCCTCAGAAAAGATATGTGACAACAAAACCAGTAACACCAGCAACTGTCTAAATTTATAACAGCAATATGCCCAATATACCTCTGTGTTTGGCCTCTGTCCCACTATTATGTCAGGCTTTGTCCAGATGTCATGGACTAAGAGGTTCAGAGGTATGTAGTATCATTTATTGCCTTCATTCCTCCTACCATCCCAGTGATGTCATAGACCCCCAGACATGTAACAAGGAAGCGACCATAGATATGAGTCCTGTGCCTATACATTCTGTGGGAAACTGTACATTTGAGAAGCCTGTGTATGTCTGGCCATTGTTAACAGACTATCAAGGTTGTATAGCAGTGTAGTGTGTACATGCTATTTGGGCTGTGTAGGGAGGGGGGTACATGTGAGTGTCATGGGCCCTTTCTATCTGAGTGTGCATACTGCTCCAGTTTCTGGTTCCCTATTGCCTCTATATGTTTGTACTGACAGACAGTGACATGTCCCATAACACTTCAAGATTCCCACTACACTGGGACTTGGGGCAGTATATGTAGGGGTAATGCATGAGTGGCAAACAGGATATTGTTGCTTACACAGTCATTATACTGTAGTGTTCAGTTTGCTTACTAGTATGTCACTGTGACTGTGGTGCAATTGGTTCTGGGTATGCACTTCCACAACAGTGTCTGTTTTCCACTAGTGTTACATCCCTGTACTGCCTGTTATATTTGCAAATGCATGTGTACAGCCCCAGAGCTGTATTTGGGTAGTGTTATGTCAGTCTGATTGTAGTTTGGATGTTGCTTGTTAGCTGAGTATAGTTTCCCTAATGTTATGTTATGTCCACACAATCGTATGATGTCTTGTTTTCTGGCTGATATCATTGGTCTGGTCCCCATAACTGTTATGTATTCCTGACACATCAGTGGGATGATGTTGGGATTGACGTCACTAACTAATGAGAAGAAAAAGTGTTTTGGTACCAATTTTTAAGAATAAGGGTGATGTGCACAGCTGTAGTAACTACAGAGGGATTAAACTGATCAGTCACAGCACGAAGTTATGGGAAAGAGTAGTGGAAGCTAGGTTATGAAGGGACGTGATGATTAGTGATCAGCAGTATGGTTTCATGCTGGGAAAGAGCACTACAGATGCGATGTTTGCTCTGAGATTGTTGATGGAGAAGTACAGAGAAGGTCAGAAGGAGTTGCATTGTGCTTTTGTAGACTTAGAGAAAGCATATGACAGGGTGCCTAGAGAGGAGTTGTGGTATTGTATGAGGAAGTTGGGAGTGTCAGAGAAGTATGTAAGAGTGGTACAGGACATGTACAAGGGTAGTGTGACAGTGGTGAGGTCTGTGGTGGGAGTGATGGATGCATTTAAGGTGGAGGTGGTATTGCATCAAGGATCAGCTCTGAGCCCTTTCTTATTTGCAATGGTGATGGACAGTTAAACAGACAAGATCAGACAGGAGTCCCCATGGACTATGATGTGTGCAGATGACATTGTTATCTGTAGTGAGCGTAGGGAACAGGTGGAGGAGACCCTGGAGAGGTGGAGATATGCTCTAGAGAGAAGAGGAATGAAGGTCATCAGGGCTAAGACAGAATATATGTGTGTGAATGAGAGGGAGGATAGAGGAATGGTGAGGATGCAAGGAGTAGAGGTGGTGAAGGTGGATGAGTTTAAATACTTGGGATCAATAGTTCAGAGTAATGGTGAGTGTGGAAGAGAGGTGAAGAAGAGGGTACATGCAGGATGGAGTGGGTGGAGAAGAGTGTCAGGAGTGATTTGTGACAGGCGAGTACCAGTAAGAGTGAAAGGGAAGGTCTACAAGTGGGTAGTGAGACCAGCTATGTTATATGGGTTGGAGACAGTGGCATTGACAAAAAGGCAGAAGTTAGAGCTGGATGTTGCAGAGTTAAAGATGTTACGATTTGCACTGGGTGTGACAAGGGTGGACAGGATTAGGAATAATTATATTAGAGGGTCAGCCTAGGTTAGAAGGTTTGGAGACAAAGTCAGAGAGTCAAGATTATGTTGGTTTGGACATGTGCTGAGGAAGGATGCTGAGTATATTGGGAAATAGATGCTAAGGATGAAGCTACCAGGTAACAGGAAAAGAGGAAGGCCTAAGATAAGGTTTATGGATGTGGTGAGAGATGACATGCAGGTGGTTGATGTGATAGAGCAAGATGCAGAAGACAGTAAGAAATGGAAACAGATGATCCGCTGTGGCGACCCCTAATGGGAACAACCGAAAGAAGATGATGAACTAATGAGAAGCAACTGAGTTGCAGACTTGTGATATTTCAGTCGATATATGATGGGACATACAGTGTACTAAATCAACTCTCTCAGCTTATCTGCTCACATGTTTTGGATCTGTCCCTAATTTCATGCCTTTGCCCCCCCCCCCCCCACTTTGTCAGGCTTGGTCCAGATTCATTGCACTAAGGGGTTCTGAGCATACCTCTCCACTGCCAGGATTTTCACAGAATGTCCAGATGTTTGGCCCATACTTTTGTTCTGCTAAACAATTTATTTATATTAGTCTGGTAAATCACTGTGATGATCCATCCAAGGATTTATGTCAGTAAATAATGACATAACATTTCAGTTTCCATCCTCATATCCTTCAGTAATTGTCTGCTGAAATGCACCCTGTGGCTATAGCAAATGTCTTCATTTCTAACAGCAATAGGTGAAATATGTTCCTTTAACTGGCCCATTCCCCCTCCCCTTTACAGGCTTTGTACAGGTGTCTTGCACTAAGAGGTTGAGAGGAATGGTTCTGAGGTCTGATTGCACTGCATGTTATGTATATCTATATATCTATATATATATATATATATATATATATATATAGATGTATATATATATATATATATATATATATATAGATATATATATAGAGATATGTATATATATGTGTGTGGGTATTTCGCTTGATTTATATATTTATATATGTATATCTATAGTATTTATCCACTATGTCATATATATGTTTCAACAGACATATATATACACACACATATATATATATATATATATATATATATATATATATATATATGGGTCTATATGACTTGGTCGACAGTTCATATGATCGACTGTTTATTTGGTCGACAGTTCATTTGAGCGACAAGCATTTGCCCCCTTCTCCAATGTTGTGTGACCCTGGAGTTGATATATATAGTTGGAGGGGGGTGTGGGGGGCACAGCTTCGCCCCCCACCTAAAATGCTTGTCGATCAAATGAACTGTCGACCAAATAAACAGTCGATCATATGAACTGTCGACCAAGTCATATAGACCCATATATATATATATATATATATATATATATATATATATATATATATATATGTGTGTGTATATGTCTATATACAGCACATGATTGATTCCACAGAGCTTTCTCCCTAATGCTCTATACCTCTATTGCATGATATGTTTGAAAAGCAGAATTAACTCCTCGATCTCAGATGGTGCAGTGGTGTATTGCTCTGCCTATAGTTTGCAGGGTTATGGACTTGGGACTGATGTTTTTTTTTTCCTTAATGTTAAATGACCAGAATGCATGATAAGTTTATTAAAGCATCACAGATTCTCACAGCTCAGATGGTGTAGTGGCATACTACTGTGATTGCAGAGGATAGCATCCCATGTTCAAGATTTGGCAGACGTGACTATTTTGTTTGTGGGTAGAAAAATGTCTGATGGATACAGAGTGATTAAGGCACTTTTAAGCAGCTGCAAGCTAGTTTGTGCAGGTTTGCATGATGGTAAGTGATGCCAAGCTACTGTTAATCTGTTTTAGCTTCACTTACTACCATTTATTCCCACTTACCACAACACTAATTTCTTTAAAATAAAAGAAAAAGGGGTGATAGGAAAGTGGTGAAAAAGGGCATGCAGAGAGAAGTACAGTATAAAAGGTAGCTAGGGATATGTAGGACAGGTGTAAAAAAGGTCCATAGCTGTCCATTTCTTCTTTAGCAACAGCTGTGAATGTCTACAGAATTTGGAGGTGAATTTAGACAACCAAACCCCTGAGAAAGGGGTGAGGACAATAGTAATGTGCTGTCAAGCCAATTGGACCAGATTACATGTGTCCAGTGGATATGTGTGTGTAATGGACAGGTATGTACGGGGTATAATTTTTTTGGGGGGGACAGATGCCCTTTTTTAAGGTGAGAGTGGGATGTTGGGGAAGGATAGTAGGTATATTTGGGGAGGTAAGTTGGGTAGGAAGACAGACAAGACAAACAAGACAGCAGACAGAGATGGTATATGACACATGTGGGGCTAAACACCTTGGATGGGGAGGGTGGTTGGGAATCAGATGCCCATGAGCCCCCAAAAGGATACAGTGGGACTGAGGTCCCCACCCATGGGCAGTCACCACTGCAACTTCAAGGCCCCAAAGGTGGCTGTGCTGGGGGCTGGACAAGAGGGGCAGTTTGACCGTCAAGATGCACCAGGCGGTCCTCAATCTGGTGCAGCTGTAAACCAAAGTCCTTTTGGATGACACTATGTACCAAACCCTGGATCTGGCTACAGGTGATTGCTTCATGTCCACACCCACTCCCAGGAGGAACATGGGCCCCATCCCCTATGGTGGTTCCACCCTTAAGTGGTGCAGGACCAGCAGACAAGGAGGTCCTGGATTGGGTCTCAAGATGTGCTGGGGCCTGGTACCATGGCCAGATGAGGCAGGACAGGTGGATCCACTGGGATCTGCCTTCCCAGATGTGCTATCATGTTGAGGTTTTACAAAATACTGTATGTTGGTTAGTCATAAACAAAACATTTCAAAATTAGTTTTAACAGCATGCATGGGTGTTCCAATTAACCCAAAACAACAGATTTGGAACAGTTGCATAGCAAACAGAACACATGTATAAATGGAACAACAGTAAACATCATAATGGCATGCAGGTTACACTGATAGCAACAGGCCACCAATGATAGTATTTGAATGGGGAACATTAATAATCAAATGAGTAAATATTTGTAGAACAATAGGACACATGTCCCAAAAATAGCTTTGGAGTAAAACATACCCATTGATTATGTATATGAATTATTGGTGCAGATAGGGTGGGAGGGAGAGAGAGAGAGAGAGGCATGTCAATTAACAACTGTATAGTCTTCAGTTGTTCACAACTGTACTGATCATTACTCTACTCTTTACTGTTCATGTATGACCTCACTTTACATCTACCTATGGCCTGGGGTTGGGCAATAGAATGTTTCTACACAGTGTATCACTAAAGCCTTCTTAAAGCTAATACATGCATTTTCTTACCTGGCAGACCTGAGGAGGAATTATCTGTTAACACTACCTGACTATTTCTACACATAATCACATATTCAAGGTTACATATGTGACACTGACAGGGATGCCTGCACTCATGGTGTGTGTGTGTGTGTGTGTGTGTGTGTGTGTGTGTGTGTGTGTGTGTGTGTGTGTGTGTGTGTGTGTGTGTGTGTGTGTGTGTGTGTGTGTTTGCTACTGCCATACTCCACCTGTATTTCTGTCTATCACCCTGGTTATTGGCAGTGGTGACAACTAGCTATGACAGCATGACACTTGAGGGACATTTATCGGAAGAAATTGCTTGGTGTATGTATTTATCTCAATGTCTTTTGCAGTCTTGGGGTTGGACAGTGGAAGTGTTGTACACAGTGTATTAGTACAGCCTTCTTACAGCTAATAGAAATATTTCCTTACCTTGCAGACCTGTGGAGGAAATTTCTCTTAACACTACCTGACTGTTTCTACACATATTCACATATTCTTAGGAGAAATTATGCATACAGATTACTACCACTCCTGGGATTTGAACCGTGCCTGTTTGTGCAAAAAGGTATAACAATGTTGTATTTCAACACAATGAACTATTGAGAAACTGTTGTTTGCTGCTTGACTGTTTTCTGCCTAATACTCTCTTGGTTGGACAATCTGACCTTGTAATTCTGACATTCATGCATGGCAGATAGTTTTTGTACTGTGTATTATTTTGACATATAACAATCTGGAAAGCAATGGTTAATACTAAGCATTGCTATGGAGGATACATTATGCTAGTTTACAGATTACTATTCAGGGATCAGATCTTGGTGCATGGAACATTTTATATAGTTGATCTCCTGTTTTACAGCTCCACAATCTTTGTCAGATGAGCGTTAATTAATTTTTGCTGTCAGAGCCATAGTTGCTGTGCAGAACCTGTACACATTTAGATTCATGTCACCATATACCAAAGTAAACACAACTGTCTGGCGTTTTTAGTTTTATTGAAGAGTGTGGGCACTTTTATTGATAGATATTGTGAACATCAGTATTACTCTGCTAACGTCTCGTTTATTCATTACACACAATACACATTTTAACCTACTAGGAGTTGATATTTTACTCCTTTCTATTTTATTTGCCCTGAATACTGCAAGCTACATTTGTACTCACCAGCCTTAGCAACCTGCTGGCATGGGCTTCTATGAGCACAGCACTCTCATCTTCAGCTGTACAGGAGATAAAGAAACATTTCTGCATACCTATCAATCACATACACAGGCTGGACTTTGGTGAACACTAATTGATACTGATGCTTGCACACTTATGTGACATTCTGCGCCAGTACATCTTGGGTCCACTGGTCCAAGAGCTCCCTCTTCCTATGCTTGAGATCATCAAAATAGTGCTGGACCTGCTCACCAGTTCGAGGGATGCCAGTAGCACTGGTGAGATCATGTGCGAGACAGTCCCATGCCTCTGTTTTGTATTGGGAGCTCTGATACTGGCCCTGTAGCAGTTTCTTCTCATGGTCTTCCACTAGAAGTCCAACCATGACCCTGGACTCCTGAATGCTCCAGCATTGGAACTGAAAGCATGAACTCTCTCCTACTGCATCCATAGTGCCTGCAATGATAAGCTAGAACTGGTTATGGCTGGATTCTTGCCTGTGAGGTTTAAATAGTGCCAAATTCCCACCCTTTGCTGTCATTGGACCATTTTGAATATGCTGAGCTAAGCTAGATGACATGCAAACACCTTAGCTAAGGTTGGCAGTGCTTAAAGGAATAGATGTTTAGCACTGCTTAGCAATGCACAAATCCACTTATCTGGGCTACTTATTGCTTAGCATTTACATTTAAGCAATGCTTACACCAAGTTAACATAGATAAGCACTACTTAGCATTGCTCCCATTTAATTTTATAAAGTATCAGGATTGTGGGATTGAGTCATCATTACTGACATATTATAATTTTATGTTTACCTTCCATCACATCCCCATATGTGCTTTCCTTAAATTATATTCTTGTGTGACTATACTGTATGGGGCACTTGTGTTTATATGGGGGTTTAACATCTTTTCTGGACTGACATCTCACTTTTGAACCTGTTACACTACCTTGGTTGACAAAAAACACTTGCTACATAATGTAAGTTTACAAAAATAATTTAACACTTCTTTCTCCATAGAAAAATAAGTTGCCTGTCTTGGTACTCAAACCGTGAATAGCTGCATGCACAGTCAAGACTCTGACTGCTACACTATCTCAGCTTGGAAATTTCATCTGTATATTTGCATTTATCTCCTAGGGGATGTTTAAGCTATGCTAAGCGGACAGCCATAATGCACAAACCTGCTTAGCTACGCTTAAACATTCCTTAGGCTTAAAAAAAAAGTTTATATTATTATTATAGAACACAAAAGTGCTACCAGAACTAAACGTTCTACAAGGAAACAGCTCTAGTACTTATTAAGGTCCACCCCTCCTGGCATGTCTAAAGGTCAGTTCCCTGGGCATTCTCCTATTAACCTGGTGAACTTGGGCATCCTGAGGAAATGTAGCAACTGCCTTATATACACTGATAACCCTACCTCCCAACACTCAGACTTGTGAGAGATGCACTTATATATCCAGATTGGAAGACATGCACTCTCCAGCAAGACCGGAACAGCTGGTCAAGTGGAGAAGGTCAACACTTGCACCACACCAAATGGAACACATAGCCCTCCAGAACACACACCAGCACTGCCTTCACGTAAAAACACAAACCACACACCCACCTTTGTGGAGGGTCTCAATAAAAATCTACCCAAACAACAGAGACCTCCAAGGCAGAAATGCACTTGACCACCAGACCACTAATCACGAGACATATAACTCTCCTAAACAGTGTGTCACTTAACCAAAGTCCCTAAGGCAAAACGGCATGCCAAACACACTAGTCATAGGTGACTTGATCATGAGGCACACTGATGTCTCACTCACTAGGTTGAATAAGGAGAAAGTAACAGTCAGCTGCTTGTCAGGTGCCATGATCTGCCACATAACGCACAGACTCAGGTCCCTCAAAAACAGGTACAAATATGACTCTGTCATTGTACATGAGGGTGTGAATGAGCCGAGACGTACCTCAGTGGACTACATGAAAAGAGACATGGAGGAGCTCTCGGATTATATACCCCAGTAGGGTATGACCCTAGCCCTGAGCAGCATCCTACCATCACCAAGAATGATACCACAGTACAAGCAGAAAATTATTGATTTCGACAACTGGCTAGGTTTCTGGTGTCATTCTAAGGGGATCCAGTGTCTGTTTGCCTGGGATGACATGATTGACAAACGTCAATGCTTTGCCAGAGAAGGCCTGCATCTGTCACCCCTGGGCTTTCAGATACTGGCCAAGGATCTTGCCACCCCTATAGTGCCTATTTAGGCAGTGTTCCAAAGTCCAAATTACCACCATAACAGCTACAAATAAATGCAATCTGAGAGTCATGCTGCTCAATGCTAGAAGTCTAAATCTCAAAATGCACTCGCTCAAAGCACTCCTTAAAATCAAGAACATCGACATTTGTGCTGTAACAGAGGCCTGGTTCAAGCAGCAGAATGCACCCCTGCACTACTAGGCTATAACTCATTCCACACCTTTTGGCCCCAGAACTTGGAACAAAGCTCCAAATGTGGTGGTGTTTCCATATTCATAAAGGATGCGCACACCTCCAGACTGGTAGCCCAACATAAAGTATCTGAGATACTTCAGGTGCACCTAACATTGGGTAAGACAGCGATTCAGGTCGTAGTCTGCTATAGGTCCTCAATCATGTCCCAAGACACACACTCCAAGTTTGTAAGCACCCTGGAGAATATTATGGTCCAACCTAACACTCTCATACTGAGCGAACTTCAACTGTCCCTCTATTAACTGGGAGAACAACTCATGTACCAATACACTTGCTAATGCTTTTTGGAATTCATTAATTCCAATGCCCTGGACCAGCTCATTCTTACACACACTAGAGGTAGCAACATCCTTGACCTGGTCATTACTAACATGGATGACCATTGCTCTGCAACAATAGTCAATTCCTCCCTGGTTAGATCCGACTACTAACTAGCCTTGAAAATACACATCCCTCCCACTCCCACCACAAGGGTAACCACCATGAAAAACTTCTCCAAAGCTAACTTAGGGCTCCTAAAAACAGAGATGGCTAACTTCACGGCACCCATGCAAATGGAGAATAGTTGCATGATCAGCAAATCATTTACCAATGCACTGTACAAACATGTACACAAATGCATGGATCTCATCATACCCAGTAGAATCAAGACACTCTCCTCAAAAAAAAAAAGGAAGCCAATCTGGTGGTCCTCTTGCCATAAACCAACTCCACAACAGAAGGAAAAAACTGATGCTGAATAAGTTGAAGTCCCAAGACTGGAAAAACTCCATTATCAGCCTCGACAAAAGGTTGAGATCCCTCATCAAATCATCTAAAGCTAGCTATGAAAACATAATTGCAGCAGATAGTAACGACAACCACATGATCTGAAAAATTATATGCAGCTGTTTACTGCTTGCTGTGATGGATTTGAAGTCTTCTTAAGACACACAGTCTTGCTGGCTGGATTCTGCTAAAATTCAAAGTCTGGTTATATTTGCATTCACAGTCTGTTGCATACAGAAACTTGCAGAATATACACTGATGAGAGAATATACTTTGCAGCATCAACTTAGAGCAGTAACAAATAACTTTTTATAATAAACCAAACGGACTAATGTTGCAGCTTAAAGTACTGTTCCAACTTTATTTCTCATATAGTACAGATGATGTGAGAGATATAACATTTACCTCAAGACAAATGCGTCCCTACCATACCCCTAACATAACTGGATTCATACAGCTCTTTATATACAATTTTAGTCATGCACAAACATATACATTTCCTCTTGGTATTCTATTTTGGAGAATTGCTCATCCTGTAGAAACAGTACTAATTGTTGCAGATGCTGACACAAACTGCTGACTTAATGATATTATTTTTCAGCTTCCTTGTTTAACAATGTCTTGTCACATTTTTGCTGAATTTATAAGAAGCCAGCTTTTCTGACAGTGTGCACATCCTGTATTCTATTTGGATCTTTGTATAAGAACTTCTGTTCTTGTGCCAATGCTGATAAACATGTCATGTTGCCCATGCAGAAAAACATGTTTTTGAGGAAACACATTGTCACAGTGTCATTGATTATTCTTTAAAAGCAGATTTTGCATTTTTGCTCTTGCATACATCCTGTTTTTAAGTCTGTAAGGGAAAAATGTACATTCAGCAAGTTCCTTATTTTCCAAGCCATGGTCATTTAGTATGGTTGCTGATCAGATATTAGTAAACTCTGTTTCTGCATTTAAGCAAGCTTTTTCTTTCAGCATATTTACAACATAATTAATTTCATCCTTATATTCATAATATCTAACATGATCTTCTATAGTTATGTAAAGAATCTCCATGGCAATACCCAGATTTGCTCTGAGCTACTGCACAATGGTACTGCCTATACCAATCCATCAGGTGGGATGAGTGCACAAACCAGTTTCGGCAAATGGTTACAATGCCTTCCTCAGTGTGAAATAAAGTGCAATGCACTCCTTTTATAGTAATAATTGAATCAATCAACACCAGTAATTATAAATGCTCATTAAGACCGGGAGGGAATAATCCCTCAAGTTTAATAATCCATTTATTCTCTTTTTTATTCAAAATATCATGCCAGCCCATTTTGTTGGATCTTTGTGCTGTAATTTTATCAATGATAATAAAATTAAAAGAAGCACTTGGATGTACAAGAGTATGTTTAAATAATGCATTAGTAATTTTGCTGTGTCTGATTTCACTAAGATGCTCTCCCACCCTGAATTTAACAGGACGTGAGGTTTGCCCACATAGAATGCTGAGCAATGGCATGTGGCTAAGTATATAACCCAATTGGATTGGCAGTTGGTATAAAATAATATATCAAAGACCTGGGTGGTATTCTTACTACTGAAGGTTTTGGATTTGGTAAACCTGGAACAATAGGAACAATGTCCATAGGGAAAAAAAATCGACTAACTTATCCCCTAGGAGAGTTGCTTGTGACAATGGCATGTCAGACGATGTAAGATGCTTATAATATTTGAAGTATGGGCCTAAATTTTTGCATTTTTTAAAAGTGAAAGAACATCTAGTTGGTAAAAAAGCAAATAACGTTTGGTCAGCCAACAGCATATTCCAGTGGCGATTGGCTCTGTGAATCAATGAATCTGTGTTTGTGCCAAATGTAGTTATAAAACGGATGGCGGGACCATCACTATTATTTTTATCTTTATATTGGAGGAGTTCCATCCTGGCCAAAGCATCCACTGTATTTGACGCTCGATATACAAAATCTTTAGCTACATTTTTTTATCACAACAAAATGCTTCATTACAAAATAAAATAGAGGATCTAAAGAACAGGTCCAGACGAAATAACCTTCGCATCTATGGGCTACCAGAGAAAACAGAGGGAGATAACATGGTGACTTTCCTTACTACCTGGTTACCAGAAGTTTTAAAATTGCCTGAAGCTCTTTCTTATGGAATTGAAAGAGCCCACAGATCCTTAAGAGCTGCTTCATCAACCATCAAATCAAAAAATCACCGAGATCAATAATAGTAAAGTTTTTTCATCACAGGACAAGGAACTTATTTTAAAAACAGCATGGTCAACTTCTCCAGTTAAATACAAAGACAACATAATCAGATTTGATAATGATTATTCTGCTGGAGTTATAACTGCAAGAAAAGAATGTCTCCCTCTGATAAAGGAATTGAAAAAAGACAACTTAAAGTCCACTTGCTGTTCCCTGCAAGAATAAAAATATTTTTTACTGAAGGTCCTAAAACTTTTGACACTCTGCAAGCAACAGTTTCTTATCTTTTAGCTAATAAAACCTTGGATAATGTGGAAGAAATGGATTTCTCCCAATTTGGGGTTAAGCTTCACTTAGAAAAAAAATGAATGGAGCACTGCTGACAAGAAGAAGAAGAAACGATAAAAGACATATGAAAAACACAAACATTGTTGTCTTCTATTTGCTCTGTAAGGCAAAAAAGTTCTTTGAAAGCATTCATGCTTTACACGTGTCAGTCTTTGAAACAATATAAATACAAGATAAGCAGGACATTTTATAAATAAAGGAAACAACCCTAAAGAAAGCAAGGTAACATATTTTTCTCTATTACATTGTAAATACTTACAGTCATGATTTTTCTAACTCTAAATGATGTTTAGATAGTTCATTTATAAATTACCTGCCTTTTACTGCTAGTATAGAATATGATGTATTTACACTGACATATTAATGTGGTGTGTTTAAATGAGCATGATTCCTTTTTATATTATTTACACTAAGCTGCATGAAATATCTAAACTGATGTATTTAATACACAATAATATATAAAAAACTGATAGTAATAACTGTCAAAAAGTGCCTTGAAAAGTAATTATCCATTCTTTGATGCTAAAAGTGCCTTTTTGACTAACAAACAACTTTGGCTTATATATCTGCCTTTAATGTTAAGAAAACTAATAGAAGTTTAATGAGCTGGTGTTCAGTTTAAAAGAAGCCCTAAAAACTTCACTTACTTTGTTTTTGTCTTCCCGCCATGGTCACGAGCTGGGAACTCTTATTTTACCACCCCTGAATGAAGGTTCTTCAGTTAGAATCCATTACAGTGTGTTAAACCTAACAGCACAAACTGAAAGTAAACAGTCATGAGTGATGTCAGCACTAAAACAAGACAGTATGGGTGTGGTGTCAGCTCCTAAGCTACTTAAAGTAACCAGCACACTATTTATGAGATGGCAAAGTGCTTTTACAGTTTTAACAAATATTAAAAGTACACTGAAGTACCTAATGAATTTAGACGGTATCAACACATACATGACGTTTTATTATATTGTAATATTTGTTATTCATTTTGAATTGTACACATAAACAGCACACAAAGCTTATAAGAAGTATATCACTTGGAAGAAACTGTATGAATAGTTAACACATACAGACTTTACTATAATCTTTTCTGATAAGATCACCCACATAAATTACTATAATTTAACTTAATTTTATAAAAATGTAATATATTTAAGTCCTTGACTGGAACTATATAACATATTTGTAAACACACTGCAGCTAGTGTACTCAACCTTAAGGATAGTAAGTCAATTAAGGTTCATGAATGTAGCTATGTGTTATTAGGCATTTTAAGGGTAAAAAGGAGTTGCTGTTTAATTATCAAGATACTCTGTAAATATTAAATTGTTCAAGTAGCACAATCATTAAGCAGTAATGAGCAAGAAAAAATCTCAGACTTGCTTATGATATTGTTTTATATATATATATATATATATATATATATATATATATATATATATATATATATAAAAGAACTGCTGAATTATAAGTATGCTTTTATTAAAGGCAAGTTATATTAATATTGAACATCCTCACTGAAAATGAATAGTTGTGTAGAGACACAGTAACTCCCATTATATAACCAAGGCTAAAGAGATTGTCTTGTATGTCTAAATTGATCAGCCTTGAACCTTAGATTGCAAATAGACATGCAACATACTTTTACTTATAATACTGAATATATATTATATAACATCACAAACGCTAAAGCCATTGTCAGCTACATCTCATATCAATCAGCATTAAAATATGATTTGAATAGCATAGGCATTTACTAACATATTGCTGTTGATACCTGATATGCATATAAGTAACAGGTCTAATTTCTGTCTATGAAAGTAAATACCAGGCTGTGTGCATTTGTTAATTATGAAACAAGAGCATGCTATCTATTCTTTTTAATATCCTATAGGTATGTACTTGTTAGAGACACACACATGCTGCAAAGATGCTAGTTATTGCATATTCATTAGTATATTTCTGACTGCAGTGTTATAAATATATGGTGTGGACCACTTGAGTTGAGAATATGTCTCTATATTGGGCATGTTCTCTGTTTGAATGTTGTATATTATATATAATATGATATGGAGTAACCTCACTAAATTCAAAGAAGCCACAATAGAAACAAATATTTATTAAAAACGGAGAATAGAAGGATGAAGAGAAAAATGAAGGAAAATGGTTGATGGTCATATAAGGTTATCTTTTCCTGTGTATGCAGAAGAGTTGACAGTAATAAGTACCAAACAATTGTGTTATAGCATATTTAAAGCCTACTTCGCTTCTCATATTTTCCAACCTTACAGTTATAATGCTGTAGATAAATCCTGTAATATCATAAGGAGTATGAGTTGCTATTTGACATATGACATATGTGGTCCACTAGCGATGAAATATGCCAGTGGCACTAATAAATATATAGGAATTGCTAAGAAATATAGTCTTAAACTATATAATACCAATGCCAAAAACAGATTAGTGGCATTCATACCACTAAAATATGACTTTTTGAATTAAAAGAAAACTATAAGATTACTGATAAATGACAATACAAATGTAATGTTATATTCATTGTTACGGATACTTTCTGATTTAATCAACTTGTGGCATGGTTAACTGATGCATATAATGCTTAACATTTTTTTTAATGTATGTGTGTATGCATATATGTGTGCATGTATGTATGTGTATGTGTATATATATATATATATATATATATATATATATATATATGTGTGTGTGTGTGTATGTGTATGTATATGTATGTATATATATATATATATATATATATATATATATATATATATATATATATATATATATATATATATATATATATAGGTAGACCATTACAATAAATTTGATACCTATGAATGCCACTCACACTATAAGGGAGATAGACAGCAAGCATATTATTTTTCAGATGCATAACCGTTATTGCTACACAAAATATATATTAAAATAAAAGATTTTCCTTTACAATTTAAACAAAACTAAATAGTTAAGTATTAAATCTATGTATAGTTGTGTTGCCTTAGTGTTTTATAAAATATTAAAAATAGATAAACACTGTATTTAAGTAATCTGTAAAGGCAGATACATGTATACTTAAAAGATATATAAGATACTTTTCATTATTAAACTACCAAATGGCGGGGCCGGTGGAAGATGCTGAAATGCAGACTTAGAGAGATCGCTTGAATGATTAGATCATTCAAGGAGGAGATGTTTTTTCTCATGGAGGGGTTTGGTGGTTGTTTATCTTATATTGTTCTCAGTTATGATCTTGTAATTTACTTTTATTGGGTGTCTATAATCTATTGTAATACTGTTGGAAGAAGAAAGAACAAGTCATTCTCTTCATGTACACACATCTACACATTGTTACGAGTATATGAATATGGATAAAAGGAAAGCTAATATAAATCCAATTGCAAAATGTATATCTCTTAATGTAAATGGTTTAAATAATAGCTGCAAAAGGGGAAGTCTTTATAGATATTTAAAGCTATGTGAAGCACAACTAGTATTTTTACATGAAACACACCTTACACAGGAAGACATAAATAAAATAAACAATAAAAATTATACAATACTAGTAAGTTCCACCTATAATCAGAAGCGAAGAGGAGTAGCAATTTTGTGGAAAAACACTACTTTAATGCCTAAAATCATAAACACGTTCCATGACAACTCAGGAATGTTTTGTCTAGTGACAATATCTATCAATGAAATGATATATACATTAGTGAATATTTATTGGATACCAGGACTAGGTGTTAGAGTGGCCAAACAACACTTAGAAGACATTGTACAATATACCAAAGGCAATTTAATCATAGCTGGAGATTTCAATTGCATTATAAAAGAAACTGACACAAATACTAAAACTACACGTAAGAGATCACCTTTAACAAAGTTGTTATCTGAGTTTGTTGAAACTTTTAATATAGTTGACATAAATGAGTATGCTATCCCAGATTCACTATTCTTTACACATTTTTCCCATAGACATAATACATAGTCTATAACAGATAGAGTGTACATAACAAAGGATTTAACCTCTAAATTAAATAAAGTCAAGACAATTTCATGTCCATTTTCAGACCATAACACCATAACGTTTGAGACAGACTTATGTTTCAAGAGAAGGATATCAGTAACAAGAATACCATCTTGCATAACAAATCTCAAAGATTTTAAGGAATTTTATATTAAAGAGACACAAACATTCCTAGATATCAATCTTACAAAAGATGTATCTGAAATATATATAATGGGATGCATTGAAAGCATACCTATATGGAAGAGCGGTGGGACGGTATAAAAATAAACAAAAACAGTGGAATAAGGAATTAATGGAATTACAGTCAAAAGTAGATAATTTAAAGCTTGATATTCAAAATGGAAACACCAACTTAATAAAAGAACTAGAAGATACTAATAAAAAATACTCAGAGACGCTACACCACAAAACAATGATCAACTTAGAAAAAATTAAACTATGTTACTATTGAATGAACCCTAAAAACCAACTAAGAATAGCAAATAGGACTAAAAAGATTATTAAAACAAATCAAATCAAGGAAATACATAATATAGAAACCAAAAAGAAAGTATCTGATTTAGAAGGAATAAACTTAATAATCAAAATGAGAAAACAGAAACACATTCAGTATTGAAAGCTTTTCTCAAAAACAATGTTAAAGTTAGGTTATTAGAGGAGCAGGTACAACTAATAGATAAACAAATAACAATGACAGAACTTAAAGCTGAAGTAAATAAGCTAAAATTAAACAAAGCTCCAGGTATAGATAATATCACCCCAGAAATGTTTAAATTACTATCAAATGAGGCTTTGCTGTTGTTATTGAATGTCTTTACATCAGTTAAAAATGGTAAAGACATTCCTCCTTCTTGGAAGTACACATTAATATCACCAATTCTGAAACAATATAAAGATCCCAGTGAATGTTCATCATACAGACACATTTAACTTCTTAATATAGATTATAAAATTTTTATGGCAATACATGCTGCTCGAATAAAACAATTACTACCACTTTTGATAGAGGAGGATCAAACAGGTTTTATAAAAGATAGGAACACGTATGACAACATTAAAATAATTCTTTCCTTAATTGATTATATAAATGTCAGAAAAAACAAAATGAATGTTATTAACTTAGACATAAATAGCGCATTTGATTCAGTGAACTGGGATTATCTGTGGTTAGTTTTAGAAGAATATGGCTTCTCAAACAACTTCAGTTTGTTAATAAAATCATTATATGAAAAATTATTGGCTTATATAAAACTGGGATCTTGTCTGTCTAAATCTATTAAAATAACTAAGGGCACAAAACAAGGCTGCCCTCTTTCTCCATTATTGTTTGAGCTAGTCATTGAACCCTTAGCAAATAATATATGTATGGATAAAAATATTGAAGGAATACTACTAGACAACAGCCTAGAGCTTAAAATTCAACTTTTTGCTGATGATATTTTAATTACCTTAAAAAATAATAATAACAGTTTAAAAGCATTATGGGACTCAATTCAAAACTTTCAAAACTTTTCAAGTCTTAAATTTAATGAGAACAAAACAAATGTATTGCTTATAAATACTAATAAAAAAGATCTAAATAAAAAATACCATAAATATATCTCTACCGATAATATAATTACATACTTGGGAATTATAATAACTAACAACCTAGATACTACAATTGAAACAAATTATAAAGAGACCTTAAATAATATTCAAAATCTAATACAACAATGAAATAAATTCTTCTTTTCAATGGAAGAAAGGCTTTATATAATTAAAATGATCATATTTCCAAAAATTCTTAATGTCATACAAGCTTGTTCTTTGCCACCAGCTAAATCACACCTAAAACAATTAAATGATTTAATGGTAAGATTCCTATGGTATCCAAAAAAAACAAGGATAGCTGTGAAGTATCATCTAGATGATTGGGATATTGGTGGCATAGGTTTACCAGACATGCATTCATCCATTATTAAAACAATATCATTATGGCTATATACAAAATATACATCAAAATGGAAACTAGTTCATGAGAGAATCTGGTTAAAATCAGGATTTGTAGTAGCAAATAAGTATACAGATTTCATACCAAACAATTTTCTATGGCTGATGAAGGAATATATGATGATACATAAGAATAAAAATATAAGTTCCAAATACATTACTTATACATTAAAAATTTTCCAAAATCTTATTAACAGCAATCCTGATATTAAAGCATGGTCATTTCTTTTATATCCAGTAGCGTACACACAAGGTAATATAATAACATTTAATATGGAAGTAGTCAACATGCTTAAAGAAAAGGGATTAATATATTGGCATCAATTGCTAAACTCTGGAAAACCTCTGACAATAGACCAGATTAAACAGAAATTAAATATGGAAGATAGTTTGTGGTTACATGTACAAGAATTAAGACAGTATATATTAAGCAAACAAGAAACAATGCAACCATCAATAAGACAAAATGTGCCTAACCTTATAGAACATATAATATTACTAACGAATCAACCCATTACTGGAAAGGGATACTTATCATCTATTTATAAAACAAACAAAAAAATAAAAATGCATAATAATGACAAAATATGGATTTATTATAAATCAGTTAATGGACATGTGCCAAATGACAGAGATAAAAACTAATTCTTCTCTCTCCAAAGCAGACATCACTTTCATTACATTGGAGACTTTTTACATGGCAATTCATACACAGATCTTATGTAACCCCTCATAAAATGGAACTTATGTTTAAAAAAAAATATTGGCTGCTGGAGATGTGATTCATCAATAAAAGCAGACTGGCAACATATGTTCTATGAATGCCATTTGATTAAACCATATTGGGATAAAATAAATTATTTTCTGCAAATGGTATTCAATGATAAATTCCAGATTTCCAAATCTATTATTTTGTTTAATGCACCTGTACCCGACTGTGTGCCAAGAACAAAATATGTAATCTTATGGACTCTCCTAGCTATTGCAAGGAAGAACATTACATCAAACTGGAAATCCAAAGCTTCTCCAACTTTTAAGCAATTCATGAATATTGTGTCAGCAGTATCACAATTGGAAATCAACACTATTAAAGGAAGAACTGAAAGAACTACATCATTATACGTAGCATGGCAAAAAGTAACTGAAATACTGGAGAATAATGACTGCAGCAGATTATAATCAGGAAACAATTGTATAGAAAGTCAATTATATGTCAACAATAGACACCCTTGTAAATACTTTATTTTGGTTTTAATGTTTGATATCTGTTTAGAGGATTTAGCCTACCTTTTTAAATAATTTGTAAATACTTCATTGTCATAAATAACCTGCATTCATGTTTTCTTGTTTTTGGAAATGAATAAAAATATTTAAAAAAAAAAGAAAAGAATTATGTGGTATCTTGTACTCAGGCATGCACCCATTTAAGAAGGGGCTTCAGGTGTCTCATTAAGAAAATAGAAAGTGGTTCTGTTAGAGATTTTCTGCCTGAGATAATGGGTCTTCCAGGGGTTTGGTACCATCCTTATGTATTTTAGGCAAAAAGTATATATATTGATGTACCGGTTCATTCACTGTAAGATGTTGTAGGGTACTTTGTGAGATTATCCCTTCATCCCTTGCTGAAAACAAAAATTCATCAATTTGTAATTAAAGAGTGAAGTGGGATCAATGGTCAAGTGTGAATAATACCAGCCATCCAAAAGTTGCCTTTTTGCCTCACCATCATATTAGGTCCAATCTTGGACCACAACAGCACCCCCCCCTTATCTGCCATCGATATGACCAGCTGATGGTTATTAGCCAATCGTGAAATCACCTCCAGTTCTGCCCTGGATATGTTGTTTGGTTTCACTCTGGTTTCTTTGGCATGAAAGTGTAGATCTTTGAGTATTGATTTCTGAAATAAGGAAACAGTGTGATCCATAGGTGGCATAAAAGTCGAGCTATGATATCTGAAATCATGTTGTGTATCTATGGTTTCTCTACCATGAAAAAATATTTGTAATTTCAAATTTCTACAAAATCTCAACACATCATCCACAAAACTGTCCTCAGACACAAAGGAACCAGGGATGAAAGAAAGACCTTTATTAAGTATTTTGGTCTCAACTTCAGTAAGGGTCCAGGAAGAAATGTTGAAAACATTTATTGTTTCATGATGATCATTTTCAACAATGTCTGCATGTCTTCCACCCTATTGGTGTTTCCTCCCTCCCCTTCTGCGTTTAGTCCTAAAGGGACACTGTTGTTGGTACGTTTATGAGCTGGTGAGCCTGTAGGACCAGAGATATCTGGTTCATAACTGGAAGAGGAATCATCCCCAGTGGTATCAGGACCAGAGACTGATGATTTTCTGAGGATGGGGAATTAAACACTTTTCCTATATTGAGGCCTATTGTTAATTCTACACCTTCCATCTTGAAGGATACTAAGCAGTTTTTAGACTCCCTATCGGATTCTGCCCTAGACATTAGCAATTTTACTGATACAGATATTATGGTGACCTTAGACATTCAGTCTTTGTTCACCAGTATATCTAATGATACAGGAACTGAATTTTTGAGACTATTTTTGTTAAATAAGGGGGTGACTACTAGTAAAGTGATGAGAATTACTATGTTAATGGAGGTGGTTTTGGAGAATAATGTGTTTCTTTATGATGACAAATATTATTTACAAACTTTGGTAGTGGCCATGGGCACATCATGTGCTAATTCATATGCTAATTTGGTATTAGCTTACTGGGAATCTATGTATATATTGACGCACAATGTTTACTCTAGGTTCATTAAGTATTACAAGCGATTTGTAGATGATCTCTTTTTTGTGTGGAGTGGTGACTTAGCGAGGTTAGAAGACTTTATAATTTACATGAATAACACTACCATGTTTTTGAGGTTAACAGGTGAGAATTCATATGATCAGATAAACTTTTTAGATGTTACCCTCACAAAAAATAATGGGAGATTAGATACGAATATCTATAGGAAACCTTGTAGGAGGAATGCATATCTACATCATGATAATATGCATCCACTGCATGTACATAAAAATATTGTTAAGAATCAAGCCACATGTTGCTCATGCCTGGTTAGTAATGATTCAGACTTTGAGGTAACACTAACACATTTACATCAGGATTTTGCAGCTAGAGGTTACCACCATACGGACCTATTAGCTCTACAAAAAATAGAACGTAGTGGTATGGCATCACCATACATTCGGGGCAGTGTGACATAATCTAATGAACAGGAGAGGCCACTTAAGAAGAGGAATAAGAGAATGGTTATCACTTATACCAACAAGAATAGAAGTATAACTGATGTTATTAAGAAGAACTGGGGCATCCTGCAGTTAGATGATAGGTTAAAGACCTTAGTAGGTCCAGAGCCAAGTTTCTGTTATAAGAATACTAGATCCTTAAAAAATATGGTCTGTTATGAGAGAAGTACACTTAGTAAATCATCAATAAGAAAGGTACATTCCCTTGTCGTAGTTGTAACCAATGCAATTTTATTAATAGCAGAGATGGTTTTATACATCCAGATTCTCATGTATCTTACAGATTTAATCATTATGCTGACTGTAAGACAAGGGGCAGGATTCACGAAGCCTCCGTGTAAGAGTTATAACACATACACGGAGTGC
>NC_056741.1:108182937-108214067 GCF_019279795.1 Protopterus annectens
CTGATATCCATCTGTAAAAAAACCTATGTTTCAACTGTTATTAGATAAGTCGACATTAAGTGAAACCATTTTGTGTAGTTCTGTACCTGCATTTCTTAGTGCTTGGCCCTTACTGTCCCATGCTATCAGCTTGATAAGAATGTATGTGGTACAACATCTATAGAAAAATTGTAGTCACTGTAATCACAACTGACAGTACACACCTGTAGACGTAAGTATTACCAGTATTTTCAGGGCTATCATCTACAATGCCACTAATAGAATGTTTTTCTCTCTCCATCTCCCCACCCCATATCTTAATTTATTCATTACTGTTATGTACTATTATGATTTAATATTAACATAATTTGTTAAACTAATTATGAAAAATGTGGTTGGTTATTGTTATGTGTTATTATGATTTAATATTAACGTATGCTGTTAAATTAACTATTGTGTTGGTGTTATGGTTTACTTCACACTGGCACGATGTTACCATACTGACTGTTATGTTATTTAATGTTGCATTGCACATAATATACATTAATAAGTATTTGGATTAATAAATCCAATGTTCCATTCTGTTGATACTAACAATGGTTTGATTATTACTAACTGTAACATATTGCTATACCTCATTTACCACAGAACGTCAATGTAAGCTGGTTCCAGCTGATTCCCCTACCTTGCCTCAACCAGTTGTGACACCGCGTCCCAGCATGTCTGACATTCAGACCGGTGGTGCCTCCTCTACTGCCCCTGCACTACCTGCAGTGTCAGGTAGTACCACCCCACAGGATGGGGCTGGGCCCCCCTCTGAGAGTGGTGTGAGAAGGGGAGTTGTGACCCAGGGTGAGTTGGCAGTCCTGGTGCACAGGATAGTCCACCATGGCTATGACCACTGCCTGAGCTGTATTGAGGACATGCTGGCTAACCTGGTGGGCAGCCTCACCCTGGTGTACAGCCTCCAGCACAGCCACCCTCAGTGCAGTAAAGGAGCAGTGCTGACAGTCCCATGGAGGATATGAGTCATACTGCTGCTGTCAGGAGGCACATTGGGACTCAGATTCCACAGCACTCTCCCTATCCAATGTGTTCACCCCCTCATGTGTGAAACACCACACCTGTCTGCTGTCTTGTCTGTTTGCAAATGAATCCTCACCTACCCAACTTACCTCCCCCACATGTACCTATGTTCATCCCCAGAATTACACTCTCACCTTAAAAAAATGGGCACCTGTCCCCAAAAAAAAAAAAAAAAAAAAAAAATATATATATATATATATATATATATATATATATATATATATATATATATATATATATATATATATATATTTATATTGTCCCATACATAGCTCTCTATTTTGCACACATTTACTGGACACATGTAATTTGGTCCCATTAGCTTGACAATGCATTTATTTTGTCGCCACCCCTCTTTCTGGGGGTGACTGTTCAAATTCAGATGCAAATCTTTTAAAGTAGACAGTTGTTGCCATTGAAGAAATGAATTGCCATGGTTCTTTCCAACACCCTTCCTGCACATCCTCACCTGCCTTTCCCTATGTTTTTCCCCCTGTTTGCCCCCATTTCGCCACTTTCCTATCTCCCCTTTTTTTCTTTTCTTTATATTTTTGTAGCATGGCATTGTGCAGTGCACTGCACTGTGCAGCTTCACTTAGCTCAGCAAAATAGAGCTATAATGACTGTATGTCTTTATCACATTGTAAAACACATGTAGAAAAGAAACACCTCTACCATGTATCAAACCTGAGTGCATCACACCTACAGCACACTGCATTAACCCACCACACCACGCAACTCTTTGTTAAAACATGTGGTGTAAACAAAACATAAGTAATAGGCAGTTACAGTCATTAGGCATGTTTCAGCTGAGTTGCATGCCTCGATGCACACAAAAACTGGAATAACAAGTAATGGAAAAAATGGGTGTGTACCTTGGACTCTGGTGCAATAGTACACCACTAGACAGCCAAAGACATGATTATGGATGTAAGTGAGGCCTGTGACAGCACGTAAATATGCCCTTTTATCAGCAACATGTAGAAAGACACCTGCTAAGGCATCAATGACAAAGTACATGTACAACCAGGTCCCTGGTGCAGAAATACAGCCATATAAAGCCATGCACATACTGATAGATGTAGACAATGTTTGTCACAGCCTGTATATGTGCAGATTTATCTTGCAGATACACCACCTTTAGCAGTGACTTAGTAGCTCAGTCTGTTAAATGCCTTGTATACAGTACATTTTTGCCACACGCAGTCCTGCATTTCAAGTACATTATTTTGAAGACAGCAATTAATGAATTACTCATGCACTCTTTATCCACACAAAGCATTGGAAATGTAATAACTGCTTTTCAGTGCTGGAAGTCACATGCCTGCAGGTAGGGACATACTTCACATATCCATATAGCATAACTATATGTCTCCTAGTACTCTGTTAGTGATACAGTTGCCTAACATACATACCATAAACACATGCCTTACTTGGAGTGTAAAAGGTATACTCACCCTGGATCTGCCTCTACAGCAAGGCTGACACATCTGATACTACTAAACCTACAGCTTGTCATCCTCCACAGTGTTCACACCCTCTGCCTATGTCTATTACCTGCAGCAGCAGCTGCAGCCTGTGGTACACATAGCTCTATGTAAAGTTTTCTGTTATAGACCTACCCTCTCCAACGATGTAGTCTCCTCACCCCAGTAATGTTGATCACAACATATCAGAAAGGGGCTGTAATCTACATGAAGCACTTATATATTGTACAGTGATTGCATGTCATTGGCTAATGATAGTGCAGTTCAGTTGTTTAGGCTGCAATTAGCATATCAGAGTCACAGATTGGTTTACAGGCAATTACCTGCCAATGAGCAGCATGTTAAAACTGCAAGCAGCTGGCTATGGGGAAACAGTCTGTATGAGACTTTCTCAAACAGAGCATGCCTTTGTGAAACTTTACCAGACACACATTTCAACAGAGGAGTATTGCACTCTAGCAGATATGTAACTGTTTTTTGTGTATAACAGGATGCAGATGGGAGGATAGTGGTATGGGGAATAGGGATTACAGCAGTAAGTCTGTCTTAGACCTGTGGTAATTACATGTCAGTGATACCCTGCTGACTTACACCTACAGGGATGTACAATACATCAGGGTTGCATTGTCTTTTGTCACTGTGGCACATTGGTGTTGTCAAACTGTCCCTATATAGTGGTTATAATAGCACACTGATATTTGTCTGGTGCTGGTCTTATGACATATTATTGGGAGTTTGGCCTTAGGTGACACACCACAGTGGACCGGAGTGTTGGGTGTATGATCATGCAGCAGAATCTTTAATGGCACACAGGGAGATATCTTGGTAATGATACTATCTGGGTTGTATCCACACATGCAGTATGTTGTCACACTGTGGGGTATGACATGTGTGAGCAAGCAGTGGATAATGCCAGTCATTTTGCTCTTGCTGTATCTTTACAAAGTGGACATCCATGTATATGATCCTGTAATGTGTTTCCCTTTTGGTGTCTTTCAGGAATAATGCATCATAGATGCCATGCCCCCTTCTCAGATATAGAGAATGAACTAGTATTTGAAGGACTAAAGCAGCATTGCCACATCCTCCTATGCAGGGGAGGCATAACAGGGAACATCAGGCTGCATTGTGGGCAGACCTTGTCTAGGAGATGAATGCACATGGTCAGCAGGACAGGACATATGAGCAGGTTCAACACCATGCAACTAACATGGTGAATGCTGCACGATGAAAAACAGCTGATGTAGCCAGGGATCGTGCCATCACTGCTGGAGGTCTTGAAGTGGAACAACTACTCATGACCACTGAGGAATTCCCGGCAAACTTAGGGAAACATGGCAGCTCCGATGCATCCGTTACACCATACATTGAGGAGGTGGGTGCCACAGTGCCCACAACAGAGGAGCATGTAGGTAAGCTTACTGTGAGCACCATTGTAATATTGTATCAGTCATTCTGTCAGGCTGTACATACCTTTATGTGGGTGTCAGGTCTAGGTTCTTTGGGGTGGTTTAAGCAAAGTTGTACACACATACTCAGAATGTCACCAATACATCAAGTAACACAGTAGCTACTATGCATGTGAGATACATGCAGTTATTACCTTGCTGTGCTGCAATATGTGGTGGTACTGAAATTACCTCAGCCTCACCTTTTTACATGTCCATCAGATGTTGTCTCAGGCCATGGTCCTGCTCCTAGTAAGCTTTGTTATGGAACATATATATGCTATTAAAGCTAATGGCCAGAATAATGGCCTATGTACAATTAATGTTGAGTGTAACCACAGTAGAATGTCTGTATGTTCAAGTCTGGAACATTTACCTAAGGTTCCTAGAGTGTGTTATCACACGACTGTAACTGAATGAACAGAAACACTTGTGCAGTTATACTTAAGAGTGAATAATCCAACATGCCTCTTAAAAACAGAAAGTTTGATGGTACATACCTTAGGCATTGAAACATGTATTTCTATATATTTGTTAAGATAGGTGTACTGGGTTTTATGTGTTGTTTTATTAAGTATAGTGTCATACTGCATAACTAAAAGGTAAATTGTACTGGTCAAGTTTTACTTGATTTACCTTGCATGCTTGTTATAGAGGCCTTGAGGTGAATGTGTATTTTGTTGTGAGGAAGTCTGTTATGCATGAAAGCGGAGATGAGAAGATGGGAGACTGGTAATGCAGTTGTGGATCCCCACTATTATGAGTCTTTGTGGATTTTCCATTCATAATAGTGCAGGTGGTAATGTGCTGCTGTTGTCTTTGTTCCCACAGGTGACCAACAGGGTTGGGATCTCTCACTCACGCAACCTGATGTCAGTGTCTCTTTGGACTCTGATGATGATGGTGGCCACAGTGAGGCACAGGTGGGGTTTTCTGGGGCTGAATCCACGTCAGACATTGACATTCCTCTTCTGCCCCCATGGTGACTGCACACAGTCAGTATGCCCACACATATCCAGTCTCCAGAGGCCGTAGATATTGGACAGTCAGAGGGTGGAGACATTGAATAGGACAGTGTGGCAACTATGGCTTCAGTGAGTGTAGACACTGGCCATAGCCAAAGAGCTGGTGAGGTCCCACCACACAGGTGGATTGACAGGGGTGCTTATAGGAGGACTGTTGTCCATCCACCACCTGTTGCAGGTGTCACTTCACTGGTCACTCAGCACATGTTTTGGGCTGTCATGGAGGCACAGGCATGTTCTGAATGGAACACCAGATGTTTGCTTAGGGTTATTGATGCAGCACAGTCTGACATCCGTGACTGCCTCCACCACATTAGGGACACCCTGGATTGGTTCACTGATGCAGTGGACAGATGGTGGGCTGAGACAGTGTCTGTCTTGGACTGCACATTGTCTGTGTTGGGACATGTGGTTGGAGTAGGGCGTTGGACCCATGGATGTAGGTCAGTAACATAATTTGGTAAGAGTCCATGCAGCTATGTACAGTTACGCTCCCATAGTGGCAGTACATCCAGCGCTACAGAAGGTAGTGTGTCTGTCCACATCACAACATGGCAGGTCATGGGCTCGTGGTCCCAGGTGGTCCCGTGAAGGATATGGTCCCAGCAGACAGCAGTCACTGTCAGGTGCTTACACCACATCTGACCTTGGGCATGGTGGTGCCAGTGCAACTCATGGCAGAGCTAGTTCCCGGGTTTGGGGCCAGAGACAGTGAACTGTCAACTCTACCATGTATGGTCCAAAGCTGTCAAATATACAAACATGTAGGGCTAGCACTAAGCTTGACACTCACACACTACTATCACATGCAGGTCACCTACAGATACACACAGCACCTCTCCATGGTCCATCTAACACGGACCCCTCCCTGACTCATACACATGCTGTTGACCATTTGGGCCAGCCTAGGGCTCCAGCACCCCCACAAAACACCCTGAGCAAGTGAGGATAACTGTGCCACATCCCTGTTGTCCTTCCCATTGATGCAGTAAATGAAGCTATGTGTCTGATGCACAGGGTAACTACATTACTTGACATGTACTTGAGTAATGCACTATAGTTTTGCCATGCCACTTGTAGTGGTTACCAGACTGACAAACCAAAATAATGAATCCCAAAATAATGAAATTTCAAAATACTGAGCACATTTGTAATGCAGGAGGCAAGCTCCCCTGCACCTCTCATGTGGGGGGCTGCACCCTCCACACGCCCTGGTAACTATATATACCAACTCGAAGACTGGACAACAGTGAAGAAGGGAAAATTCTATCATTTAGTATTTTGAAATTTCAGTCTTTTGGGATTCAGTCTTTTGGTTTTCCAGTCTTCTGAAGTATACCCATGCTGGCATGTGTCATGAGTAAGCAACATACTGTTGTGTACCTTATGTTGTATGATGTTGTACTGGCGGCATTGTTACATAATGACAGGTATGTCACAGACCTGTGTATGTTTCTGTTCCAGGAGTCTGAAGGGATAACTTATGGACACACGGTGGCAGTAAAGCAACACCTGATGGCATGGCAGCACAGCAGAAATATGACTTCAGCAAGGTACAGCAGTATACATGCATGGCTCCATAGGTTCATATGTGCATGACAGTCTAACAAGAACAATGGTGGCAGTCAATGTACTCATGCATTCATAATATGTGATAAGGTCTGCTACCCCTGATACCTGTCACCTGTGTTTTCGGAACTTATACAGCTACAAGCTGTGGAGATGGAGTGTATCCATCAACAAATATCATGTGTATGGTTCTGACAGCTGGCCAAAATCAGTTATGATTGTTATGTTCTGCATCCCATTGTGTAACCTCCACATGATGTGTCTCACAGAAGATATGTGCTTTATATTCATGGGGGGGCTGTTTCATGTAGGGTGTACTGCCTGTGTTACATAGCAGTCTCCCCAGTATGTACTATGTATACCATGTTGATGTTGTAGGTGTGTAGAACACAAGAGACATGTGTTACTTCTGTCATGGCAATGCGGGAGGTACATGGTGGGATCTGACACTTCCCTGTATGGGGACATACACATCCCTTTCAAAGCATTTAGGAGACAGACTACATTTGTATGGTCATAACACAGACTCCATAGGACATGTTATCTACACTGTGTATTGGTGTGCCATGGCACTTGGGTGGCTGCTACAGTTGCATGATATGTCTGTGTGGTAGCATGGCGAGGGTGGCATTGCACACAAATATAGGCATGCTGGCCACCAGATTCAGTATAGCAGTGACAGTCTGACATTTACATCCAAAACCTGTTGGTATAGGTGGTACAATAATGAATGCATCCCCACATCCTAATGAACAGTGACCGTCAAAGGGTACAGTACAGTGTGTCCCTACCTTCATGTGTAATGGCTTGAGTGTGTGTGTGGTGTGTGGACACTACAATATTGTGCTGGAGTGGATGATATCCCACAGGGTAGTGTTATGCAATGGTTGGCATGTTACTTGTGTCAGTGGCTCAGACAACAACTGAATGTGTCATAAGCCATTCTGGATAACTGTTGGGTCTGTGTGGGAGTCATTGACAGCTCTCAATATGCAACCACTTGCTAATGTACCAGTCAGAGGTCACTGACAGTGGCTGTGGCTGCAGGGAGGGAATACCTAGAAGGGGCATGCCATTAATAACAGATGGCAAATCCCACCGGTGAGTGACATCAGTGCAGCACAGGTCTCCCAATGATATGTTCCTAGGGTATGAATCTCAGACACATGCCTATGCACAAGCTGATATACTGCTCTGAACATGATGAACACAGTTTCCAGCATGGCCTGCTTCCCTAATATACACATAAACCTTGTCAGGCCAAAGATGGTGGGGTGAGACTGCTGTCCGACATCCATCACATAGTGTAACAGTCATAGGGCTCCACCAGTCACAGTCAGTAGCCATTATCTGGCATTGAGCAACATTAACAGTGTTTGGCCCAATGTCAGTAGGTGTACAACAGTGTTAATGCTGGTATCCATGGTGACCCCTATCATGGCATTTCAGGTGACATGGCTCAGCAATCTGAGGACACAACTTGGCACTACATGTTAGTTGTCATCTATAAAAGTAAGCATTGCAGGTACTTCCATACACACCTCCAGGCTGGTCAAACAGTATGACACACAGGACACACTCCAAGTGCAGTTAACTGGTGACAAAACACCTATTCAAATTATAGCTAGCTACAGACCCACAGCCATGACTCAGCATGCTCACTTCACCTATCTGTACTTACCTGAATCCATCAAGATTCAACCCTCTACTCTGATCCTGGGTGACTTTAACTACCGAACCATAGAGTGGAAGACCTATTCTAGCCCAGACATGAATGCCCAGAGATTTCTCAACTTTGTCAGTGCCAATGCATTGAATCAGTTGGTCGACACCCCTACAATAGGTAAAAATATCCTGGACCTAACCAACATGAGTAGCCACTGCAGCACTCCTACAGCGTCATCCTCCTTGGTAAGATCTGACCATAAAGAGATCACTTTTGAAGTCACCATCTCCCTTGACACACCCCCCCCCCCTTGTCAGGGTCAAATGAAAAAACTTTTCCAAAGCTGACCACAATCTCCTCAGAGTAGGTATAAGCAGCTTCACAGCCACCATCCCTTCAGTTAGAACTAGCATTAATGTCCAAGCCTACACCAAAACTATATGAGCACATACATAGCTGTATGGACTCAGCAATACCTGGCAGGACCAAATCATCTTCCTCAAGGAAGAGTAAACCTGTCTGTTGGACAGCAGAAATAAACAAACTCTATAATAGAAGGAAAGAATTGCTGTCCAGGGCCAAGAAGAATCAGATGCCAAGTTGGAAGCAATCTATCCTTTGTCTGAACCAGCAAATAAGGTCACTGGTGAAATCCTCTAAGGCTAACTTTGAGTCTAAATTGGCCACATCCATCAAGGACAATCACAAGGCCTTCTTCATATATGTCAACAATCTCAAAGGCAACACCCAAATCTGCTCTGAACTGGTGATCAATAACAACACAAACGTCATAGATATAGCCAACCTGCTGGCAGACAGGTTCAGTGAAAACTTCACCCCCCTGTCCCCCACATCAGTAAACCAGGACATCCTCTACACCTGCCACCCTCCCCTCATCACCAGAAAACATGTCCTTAATGCCCTCTCAAAGGCAAAAAATACAGTCTCCATGGGACCTAATATCATCCCTGGCTGTATCCTACATGAACTCAGACATGAGCTCTCAGCTCCATTAGACACCCTATTCAACCAAAGCCTGAGCACTGGCTTAATCCCAGCTGAATGGAGTTCAGCCAATGTCATCCATCTGCACAAAGGTTGAGCATCCACTGACCCAGGAAATTATAGGCCCATCAGCCTAACTAGCCTGATCTACAAGGCCATGGAGCTCATTATTACAGACCTTATAAACAAGGACATTGGCAACCTCCAAATGCTTGACCCCACATAGTTTGGTTTTGTCAAAGGGAGATCATGCCTGTTAAACTTGGTCGACTTCTTCGAAACAGTCACCAAAGCCATGGACAAGGGGAAAACAGTGCACATCATATACCTTGACCTAGCCAAAGTCTTTGACACTATTCCCCACTCGGACGTAATAGGTAAACTCTCCCAGCTAGGCATGAACCCATATGTTCAGACACAAAAAAGACGCTAAAAATTTAATGAATAAAGCTTTCGGGTTATCCACCCTTCATCAGTACATAAAATTATTGAGTTTTTCACAACTTTAAATAGAGGTCCAATTAAAATCACATGATCCAGCCAGCCAAACAATTTCAACTTATGATCTAACATTTAAATCAGTTCTTAAAACAACATTAACACATACTATAAAAACACTCAAACAATAAATATATTATACCTATCTGAATATAATGTGGTAAAATATGTAAACAAACATTTAAAATAATGAGGTTATGAAACATAAAACAGGTGTAAATGTATGGGTGAATAGAATAAATTGAAAAATATTCATCAAATATTTTCTCTCTGTTTCTTAATCAATGCTGGTTTTATACTGACTGTGTTATTCAAACCTGGTGATGAATCTGCTTGCATCCTAGTAATCCATTCATATTCCCTTAACTCAAGTATATTATTCATATCTCCCCCTCTTAAATCTGTATTTAGTACACTTACACCTCTAAATTTAAAAGTATGTGTATGAAAGTCTGAAATATGTTTGTATAATCCATTAGTTAATACTTCCCTTCTTATTTCTGACTTATGCTCAATTATACGGTCCTTTAATTTTCTCATTGTTTTTCCAATATAAAATGCCACGCATACTGTGCATGTTGCCAAATACACTAATTTTGATGTATTGCAATTTACTGAACAATTGAAAATGTATCTTTCTTTAGTAACAGGATGTTGATATTCCTCCACTATATCATAAATGTCCACACAGCATGTACAGTTGTAGCATTTATATGTTCCCATTTTATACTGATGTGTTGTTTCCTTATTCCTAAAGTCTTTATAACACAATATTTAAGTGTTTCCTGATTCCTATATGCAAACTTTGGCTTTAATCCTATTAGATCTTTAATCTTAAAACCAGTGTTGATTAAGAAACAAAGAGAAAATATTTGATGAATATTTTTAAATGTATTCTATTCGCCCATACATTTACACCTGTTTTATGTTTCATAACCTCGTTATTTTAAATGTTTGTTTATATATTTTACCACATTATATTCAGATAGGTATAATATATTTATTGTTTGACTGTTTTTATAGTATGTGTTAATGTTGTTTTAAGAACTGATTTGAATGTTAGATCATAAGCTGAAATTGTTTGGCTGGCTGGATCATGTGATTTTAATTGGACCTCTATTTAAAGTTGTGAAAAACTCAATAATTTTATGTATTGATGAAGGGTGGATAACCCAAAAGCTTTATTCATTAAATTTTTAGCATTTTTTTGTATGTGAATTTAAAGAAATTTTGCAGTTTCATCAAAAGTTTTGGTTATGAACCCATATGTTACCAGATGATTGGCTAAATGGCTCACTGACAGAACTCACTCTGTCAAAGTAGGGGAAGTCACCTCTAGTAGTAGACCCATAATGAGTTGTGTACCCCAATGATCGGTCCTGGGGCCTCTACTGTTTGGGATATACTTTTCTGAGGTGCAAACCAAAACCAGTGGTCTGTGGCTGACCAAGTTTGCAGATGACTGCAAGCTGGGCACTGTCTTAAATTCCACTAGTGATGTGAACATCCTCCAAGAGGGCCTTACCCAAACTAATGATTGGTACCAGAATCATAGCCTCAAACTGAATGCCAAGAAATGCATCATTATTCCCTTTGGGGAAAATGTCATCCTCACTAATTATGACATTAATAACAATGTACTAAGCATACAATCAGTTGTGAGGGACTTGGGCACCCAGGTTGATAGCAACCTGACTTTTGAACACCATGTTGCCTCCATTGTACGGAAGGCTTTCTACATGGCCCACCTCATAAATAAGGGTATTTCATCCAGAACAAGGAGGTCATAACATCTTGTACTCCTCCCTTATCAGACCCAGTATAAAGCACAATGCCTCCTTCGGCATGTACCTTGCCAAGCACATGCAGCAGTTGGAGAGACCACAGAGGTTCCTGAACAGGAAGATTCAGGGTCTCAAACACCTATCCTATACAGATAGGCTAAAAGCCCTGTCCCTCTACTCAGACTAATACAGACTGCTCAGAGGTGACCTGCGTCTGGCATACAAGGCCATTTCAGACCCAGCCTTGATGGAGTTGCTGCATATCTGTATGACAAACTCCATTCATGCAAAGCACATGCAAGGCCTTAACCTGGTCCGTGACATTAATAGGACTTGTTGGCAGAATAGATTTGTGTCCCAAAGACTTCCCCATCTGTGGAATAGACTCCCTCTCCATGTCAGGCAGAGTACCTGTCTAGCCCTCTTTAAGAGGAACTTGGACGACTGCATGAGAAACAGAAAATACACCCCTGGGATCCCACCTGTGCCCCTGCTAGGCAGGGGAAACAGGTGCTGACTTTGAGGGAACATGGGCAAAATTCTTGGCTAGGCTTATAAGGGCCTCTGAGCCAATAGCCTAGTATCATCATATGAACCTATGAAGAGGTGAGTCATGCAATATGTATGTACAGACCATGGACAAATGTGTTAGGGAAGTGTAATGTGTGCACACTGTGTTTCCTACCTGTACTGAGGCTCCCTTGCTAAATTATGGTCCAGGTTCTTACCTACACTGTTCTGGAGTGGTGCCGTGACATCTCCACATGGGAATCCAACATGTGTGTTGCAATATGGGTGACCACTACAGTACCTCCAATGTGAGGGACACCCTGGTGGGATCTGACCACATGACAGTTTCCTTAGAACTACCAGCACATACCCCCCTTGCAGACAATACAGACATATATGTCAAGAAAGCCATTTATTGCTTCCTGTAGGATACTTGACATAGCATGACTGCACCTCCACCTTCAGATGGGATAGGCATGTCTGCAGAGCTCTACACCTGTGCAGTTTGTCATCAACATTATGACTGCATGAACTTGCCTATACAGGACAGGATGGGCACAGGCTTGTCATTGTTTAGCACACCTGACTGGCGGACAAGTGCCACTAGCAGGTTGTGCAACAACAGGTGGACATTGCTGTGTGAAAGTTGGGGTGGGAGTGCCCCCTAACATGGTGCCACAACCTCCTCAGGTAACAGCAGCACATAGTGTTGTTGTGATGTTATGTAGACATGCTAAGTGACACCTGTTGCCACTCACACAAAGCAGGACTGGGTCACACAGTGTAGTTACATGTGTAATCCCAAAGGACAGGTCCAGATAGTCACTGACTGCAGATGTTATGATGCCACATACAATGGGTCTGTGCTCATAGCTAACCTGTATTCCCACACTGTCTGCATCATGTACACTCCCTAACTCCCACCACATGTGGCCCATCACATTCCTACAACCTGTCCCATGACCACCATATTGGCAGAGCAATTTATAACTGGCCTCACAATGGTAGACACACAGCATCTAATGCAACATTCCAGGCTGAATCCCATCTGTGATCTGACAAGGGTTACTAACACCATTGGAGAAGCCATTGTAGTCATACTGACACCGCTATCTGCACACCAGCTGAGTGGACTGCAGCTCTTCTTCTACCCTTGCACAGAGGTGGTGCATCCACCCAGCAACATAACTATACAACTCTTTGTGTAAATATCCATATCTGTATGCTCATAAGGGCAATCATCATGGAGCTGATCAGCACACATATATGTGGTGTAAACACGGTTGAGTGTAAATACTTTGGATGTGTGACAGGGGTTGCATGACCGTTACACATGGTGGACATTAACGAGGCAGTCAGCAGGGACATGGGTGAGGGTACATCAAGCTGTACAACCCCCATACTAAGCCAAGCCATCTGACTATGCCACCCGTTCAGGCAACATGTACAAAGCACCCACTTAGGCATCTACAATACTGTCACTGTAGGGGTCACTACATGGCTCATTGATGGCAAGCATGTGCAGCATAGGAACATCTGACTCCAATAGCTGATCTGTAACCAGCAGTGCTCAACAGGGCACAGCCCTGGGTCCTCTACTGCTTGGACTGCATGTCACCACAGTACACGCAAGTACTGAATGACTGTGGCTAACAATGTTGGCTGATGCCTGCTAATTGTGAGCACTCATAGTCTCTGTGTAATATCAGTATCCTGAAAGAGGGTTTTGCAGACATGCCTGGTGACATACTAATGGCCATAAACTCTGAGTAAATATATATGTAGTATCATTTCCATCAGGTAGACCTATAACCCCAGTAAGTAGCACATTAGTCCCAACATGTGATGTACATACTTAGGGTTGAAAAGTGGGAATACAGACCTAACCACACAGATGTACTCCTAATGTGCCTCAGATCACCATGTCTCTACAGTGGTATGGCAGGACTCATATGGCATAGCAGAGGCCACAGTCACCAGTAGGTGACATACTCATAACCTCCACATACTCTTTCCTCAGCATGCCAATATCTGAGTGCAATGGTCATTTGGTGATTTACCTTTCCAAGCTGTACTGGCACTTGTACACAGCAGTATGGTGCCTCACAAGGTCACCTCACATCTTTAGTATGTGCTCACTGCCAATTATCTGCAATGAGTGTCATTGCTGTCTGTGGCATGTAGACTACTCAGATGTGATCTGTGTCTTGCATACAGGGCAAAGTGTGACCCTGCTGGAGAGCATATGCTGCAAACTTGTAGGGAGCATAGTAGATAGATAACACACCATATGGACATTAACCTACTATGTGATGTTAGTACTACATGCTTGTTGTTGACATTTGTCTAGCAGACATAAACACACCCTTGAAACAGACATTGCCTAATTCTACACAGAGCACCTCAGTGCACCTTAGCACATGCCATCTGTATTATTGGCTGAGCAACCATCACCTCAACACACAGTGTCTGTCTGAGTCCCTCTTGGACTGGGTCAATGTGTGCTGATGCTGTGCTGAGGAATATACAGGTGTCTGTGAATGTGAGGACTGTATGGCCATTATCCTAGTTAAGTTCATATATCCTATGGCTCCCAAACATGATGCATAATGCTGTAACAGCCTCACACACCAACATTGCCACATTCAGGCTAGCACCAGTTCCACTCACTGCATACAATACATGTCAAATCACACATGTAGTGCAGGTTGGCTATATGTGATTACAACCCTTACATATGTACTGGAACACACTACAGATCACAGTACCCAATGCACACAGCACACCTCATGTCTGCTAGTACTATCAGTACAGAAAATATAATGCTTGTTGATATCAACAAGCCTTGTTGTGGTCAGTCATTTGGGGGGAGGACACATCACCTGCTACAAATAAAATAATGCAAAACTACCTATGTCTACATTACGAAGGTTATCATATGTCTGCCATCAGGATATACACACACACCCAATGTTGGTGAAATTAAATTAGAACCCCTGCATATCTAGTCTTATACACTATAGACTACTGTACTTATTGCATGTGTTGTGGCTTACATATGATACTCTATCCTGTCAGCTGGTAGTCGTAAGGTGGCTGACATCATCAGGCCTTGTAGAAGAGGGCAGTTTGGAAGCCAGCAGCAAGTTATCAGCTAAAAAAAGTGCATAACCATTGTTAGATAGCCCCTGAGAACTGTCCATTGTTTTGCAGAAGAGTACACACACACACACACACACACACACACACACACACACACACACACACACACACACACACACACACACTAGTAAGTGGGCTGGAGTGAGACTAGAACCCCTACCTAGCTAGGCTTATATACTATAGGTTCCAGTACTTATCACATGCACCATGAATACATCTGATAATGTGCTCTCAGCAGGTAGTCTTAAGGTAGCTGACATCATCAGGCCTTGTAGAAGAGGGCAGTTTGGAAGCCAACATCAAGTTATGGGCCCAAAAAGTGCATAACCATTGCAGCCGGACAGCCCATGAGGACTGTCTGTTGCTTTGTAGAGTTATACACACACACACACACACACACACACACACACACACACACACACACACACACACACACACACACACACATCAAGTGGGCTGGAGTGAGGATAGAACCCCTACCTATCTAGCGTTTTACACTATAGATCACAATACTTATCACATATGCCACAGGTTAAGTCTGCTGTATATGTGTTTGCAGGCATAGTACTAGTGCATTACACAAACTAGGCTTGTGTTGAGCAGCATCTATGGCCTGCAGGATGATATTGATTGGTGCTGTTACCTGCATTTAGTATCCTAGCAGTGTGATAAGTGTTGTTATCCTAACTATGTGTGTACAGTTACCAGTATGGCCATATGTGGCTGCTTGCAGTTAGACAGGTGAAACTGTGGACAAGAACAATGTGACATGTTCATACGTGACACCATTATACATTAACAAATGAATAGGAAGACACAGAGACAGCTGATATATCCAGTTCAAAACTTTTACTGCAGTGCAACAAAACACAAGTGCTTTCACCAAATAGGCATCATCAGTTGTATTACAAAAGCACTAACAAACACACCCCTATTTATACATCAAATGTCACATGATAGAAATTCAAATTTAAAACCACACATTTAAAGACACAACACATATAAAAGACATATAAATTTAATTTAAAAATATACATAAATAATGCATACTAAAACTATACTTCAATACTAATAACTACCTTCTTAGGGGTATCTTTTTTAATTTAGGTACTAATGGAACTGATTCATTAAGCTCATGTCCTACATCAGCCCTAAACTTCACTATCCATGAGGATTCCAATCCTCGGTCTTAGCATGTATATCACCCTGCCTCACGTTCTCATAAACCCTAGCAATTACTAAAAATTTAAAACCATGACTAGAGTCAGTACTCAAAACATGCTTTGTCAATGCACTAACCACATTACCATTATACATTACACCACTTGGCCATCTGCGTCTGTCTACATGGTGACATCTAGCAGGCAAAGGGGTGTGTACGTAAGTGGATTATGTACTGTTGCACCCTTAGTTTGGATCCTTTGAGCAACATTATGGCTGTGTGATAGTGCAGATTTACTCACCATTATTAGGGTATGTCAGACGATGCAGACACTCACACACACACATATCTCTGTATATAACAGAGATGTATATATAAATGTAGCTCTGTGTGTGTATAATATGTATATGTGTTATGTAGACATATGGGGGAGCCTCTGTATCATTTTAATATGCATAGCTATATATATATTAGTATATATATATTTGACACTACATAGCAATAGACATACTATGCATGAGAGAGAGAGAAACTGACAGCTGGATATGTATACATATGTCTGTATGATCTGTATGTATAGACATTTATACATAACAGGTCATTTAAATGAAGGGGCAAAATAATTGTGCTCATTTTTACTAAGTGTACAGGCATGCCCAGTGGGACTGTCAGTACTTATAATGTGACTCCAGGCCACACTTACCTGTAGTCCAGTTTGGGATTTTGTATGTTATAGGCATTAACATCCACCCTTGTTTCTGCAGTTCTGCTCTTCCCTCAACATGTCCATGGCATTTCCCAGCTGTCTGTTGTAATATGTGACTGAGGTTGGTAAAGCTATACCACCAACAGACTGACAGTCTGCATACCTGTCAACTCTCCTGATTTTCACAGACTGTCTAGAGTTTTGCCATGTATGTTTGGTCTGTTCCTCATATATTTGTGGTCTTCTGGTGATTAATTGAATGTTGACATCAATACATTCTACTAACTACAGACAAACGTTTTTGTTTCACACTTTATATCCTTCAGAACTTATGTAATAATGCAATACCTTTAATTCCAGCATCTGTCTAGGTTTATGTGACCAATCTTTAAAATCTGTCCCTATGTTTGGGCCTTTGTCCACAATATCTTTCTGGCTTTATCCAGATTTCTTGCACCAGAGGTATGACATTTTGTGAAAACACCAACATAGTACTACCTGACATGCAAAAGATGTGAGTAATTTCAGATTAGAACCATCAACACCATCACCCATGCTAGCTTCTCTAGTCCACTGAGCCACACAGGTCACTAGACAGAGAGGATTCATTCATCACACAATCAACAGCATACATATGTACATTGTGGGTCTATATTACGTGGTTGAATGCTTAGCTGAGCGAACACCTAAACATCGACCACATAACAGCAAAGGCAAAAAACAGCAAACAGCCAAATTAATGCAGAGAAAGATTTCCCTTGGCCGTTTGCTGTGTTTTGCCATTTTCTCCACTGTAGACTGATCCTGGAGTTGGTATATTTAGTTAGGGGGCTGTGGGGGGCAAAGCCCACCACTTAGTTTGGTGCTGACAGTTCTGTTTCCCAGCGGTGTTCGCTGTTGTGGGGTTTGATATTATGTGGGAGATGTTTAGGTGTTCACTCACCTAAGCATTCGATCATGTAATATAGACCCATACATTGTTATTCTGCATAAAGAGAGATATACAATGTATGAGCAATATCTATGTTACAGCTCTGAGATTGCCTAGTCTACTTATATACCATAGCTGATTTTCTCCTAAAGTGATTATATGGGTACACTGATGCATTGGGGTGGGGAAACAACAGCACATGATCAGCTTGGGTAGACAGAAGTCCAAATATCATCTGTGCTCACTGTTTAACATCTCCCTTGCCTGATGTCATGAATATTCCAAACATGAGGCTTAGTTTATATTTAGGAACACATACTATTGGCCTGGGTATCCAGTGTCCTATGTGGATGTTAAATCTGACCAAATAGCCCACTGTATTTACTTGTGTAACAGCAGCAGATCCATATATACGATACCTTATTATAGTAGTCCTTACAATTAGTATGTAGGCTAGAGACTTACCTTGCGAATGCAGCAGTGGACAGAAATGTAGCTCAGGGCTGACTCTGATGCAAGCAGTACACAGCCAATACATGGATAGGTACAGGTTGTGTGAGTTGCCTGGCATCAGATATTTTAATATATCTGTGTGGGTAGGAGTAAGGTGTCGGTCCCTAGGGCCCTAGGTTGTCACTGAATGCGCTATGCATTGTCTCTTAGCCAATGCCAGGACCTACTGGGCAAGCCTATGTCTGCCTACAGGTACATCATCAGGGTCTCCTCCTCCGAGTCCTCCTGTGAATGTGGCTGTGGTGACCTAGGCAGTTGTGGAGGGGGCTGTGTATCCCTTCCCTTTGCTAATCCTGCTGCCGCTGTTTTCACAGGATCATATTGTATAGCATAGCATATACTGTGAACATATGTGTACATATGGCTGGAGAGTACTGCAGGGATCCACTAGATATATCGAAGCACCAGAACTGTGACTTCAACAACCCACATGCTCTATGATGTTCCTAGTGTGTGTGTGTGTGTGTGTGTGTGTGTGTGTGTGTGTGTGTCTGCACCTCATTATGGCATTCTTCTATGGGTGTGCATTTATAATGGGTGTCATCATCCACGGTTCCAGTGCATAGTCAGCATCTCCCAGTAAATGGCCATGTGAGATGCCCCCCAGCAAGCATCTGGTACAGCTGTGATGCATGACAGATATGGGAATCGTGATAGCTGTCAGGGCTGAAAGCATACACATTCATGATAATGCCCTGGGCATTGCACACCACCTGGCAGTTGATGGAGTGGTACCCCTTGTAATTGACATAGATTCTACCCTCCTCACTGGGTGGTGTATTGATGTGTACATGAGTGCAATCTATGGCACCCAGTACCTCAGGGTAGTGGGCTACATGGTAGAAGTGTTGAATATTATTTTCTCTTGCCTCAGGGGTGAGAGGAAAATAAATGTGCTCACTGGCATGTGGTTGCATGGCTTCCAGGAACAGGTGGGGTACCCTGGATGCTAATGCCTGTGAGACTCCCATAATGTCCCCAGCTGGTCTTTGGAAGGTACTTGTGGCTATTATACTAAGGGCTGCACATACCTTTGTTTCCACTGAGATGGGTTTGTCTCTGTTGGCTCTGGGTCTGAGCTGAGGGCGGCAGAGTTCAGTGAGTTCTTGTAGTATGTCCCTGCCCACCGTGTAGTGCTCTACAATCTCCAGCTCATGTAGCTCCTGGAAGGTTACCCTGGGCCTGAACATTCTTCTCCTTCTCTGTCTAGGCCTGTTGTCAGCAGCAGCAGAACTGACATCAGCATCTAGCACATGCAGGTGTAGCAGACCTGCAGCAGCCTCTGTCATTCTTTCAGTTAAAATTCCCAAGTCTGCATTCCAATGGTGCAGAGTATGGGGAAAAATTCAGATTGTAAGGTGTATGCATATTTTCTCAACAACAATTGGAACAATATCCCAAACACAGCAAACGTCAAGGTATGGTCAAAGTTTTAATATAAAACAGCAAAAATCTCACAGCGGCATAATAACAGAAAAGCACCCTAACACCTCAGCTTCACATAAACCTTCAAGAAGTACATTCATTACAAAAAATATTTGCCTTATATACCCCCCAGATGCCAATTAAACAATTAATATACAATTACATAAACTTTTAAAGCTACAGTTCCAACTTAATTAAATAACACATTTCCAACAGCAGTCTGTGTTCAGACCCTGTGGAATTAAAGTACAATACTTTAAAATAAAAAGTGTTTCTTCACATACAATAATACATTTCTAAAATAGTCACCGTCCCTTTCTCCCTGTATTTGTTCTTAAATAGTGGCTTTTAAGCCTACAAAATTACCATTGATGTACTTTTTAAAATTTTGAGCTAATGGACTTTCCATTTTACCTACCCTTATATCTCTCAAATGTTGTAATAATCTCTTTTTAAACATTCATTTAGTCTGACCTATATAGTATTTGTCACAACTACACTTAATTGCATAGATCACATTTTCAGTAGTACATTGATATTCCCCTACCATCTGAAATTTAATATTATTCATTTTAGAAAAAGTTTGCACTATATATCTACATCCTGTACAACCCCCCATGGCTTTGTTCCCTTTATTTGAATCTGCTGCAGTAATGTATCATCAGGTTTCTTAAATTTAGTATATACAAACATATCCCTCAGACGTTTTCCTTTTTTATATGAAAAAACAGGACTTTGTTGTGCCAGTCCTTCTAATTCATGAAATCTAGTCAAAAATTTCCAAAAGTGTCCAATAATTTACTTTACCTTCTCACTTAAAATATTATATGTCATAACTATAAAAAAACTATTGTCAGTTATACCATTCTTCTCACTGTAAGGAAAAACCCTGCACATTATATTATGACTATTACCATATATTTCTCTTTTTATTCTATTGACACTTCCCTCTATTACCTACCTATCATATTTTCTTTCAATAATCATGTCCACTGTATACTGCAGCTCTTGTTCAAAATTTTAATTGTTATTACATACTCTTGAAATTCTCAAGAATTCTTCATAAGGTAAGGAATCCAAAGTGATTTTGGGATGACAGCTATTGCCCAACATAAACAGATTAACCACATCAAATTTCCTATGTAAACTTGTCTTTATTCCTTCTCCACCTATCTCCTCTAGTATAATATCAAGAAATGAAATGTTATTCCCAAAATGTAATCCATCAAATTGTATAGAAAATCTATTTTTTTGTAATTCTATTATGAAATAATGAACACATTCAATACCACCATCATAGAGAAATATCAAGTCATCTATAAATCTAAAATAAAGCTTGACATGTTGTTTATAAAACGAATTTGTATAAATATATTCTGTTTCAAACATCCCCATAAATAAATTTACATACACAGGTGCGAATGAAGAACTTATCCCTGTACCTTGTATCTGATAGTACAATTTGTCTTCAAAGCAGAAAAAAATATTCTCTAAATTAAATTTTACCAAATCGATAATATAATGGATTATCACCCAAGTAGATGCTAAGAGCTTCCATTCCATAAATATGTTTAATATTTGTGTACAGGCATTTTACATCAACTGTTACCCAGTACATCTCTTTTTTCCAATTCACCTCTTTAATGTTCTCCAAAAAGTCAAATTAATCTCTTATCTAAGATGGAAGCTGAATAACTTCTTTTAATAAGCATTTATGCAAAACCAATCCCAAATTGTGTAAAAAAATATTTTCTAGCAGACACAGTTCATCTCCCTGGTGGATTAATCAAACGTTTGTGTAATTTGGGTAAACAGTAAAAGTACGCTATTTCTGTTTCAACACTAGATAATTTTTTCTCAACATCATGTTCTGTCCAGTATCCTAATCTAAGCCCTTTATTATTCAAACTCATGTACTCTATTTTAACTTCATCTACTTTAGTACTTGTCACAGTTTCATACACTTGCTCATTCTATAACAACTCATAGCACATCCTACTATATCCTTAAAAACCTCAGCTTTGGCCGGCTAAGAACTTGCTGTATTCAACTGGACGTATAAGAGAATTTAAGTACCTTTATCTGCACTTTTTTTTTCAAAAAAATATAGTATTTAAATTGATTTTAACTGTGTGTTGCAGGAATATTAACTGAACTGGAAGTTAGTCAGTGTTTGCTGAATTTTGTTATTTGCTAGTAATTACAGGTGTGGGGGTAGCCACATTCTTTGATTTCCTGTCCTTGCCTATTTAAGTGGTACAGTGTGAAATATTTTCTGCTTAAAACCCTCAGCTTTGGCCGGCTAAGAACTTGCTGTATTCAACTGGACGTATAAGAGAATTTAAGTACCTTTATCTGCACTTTACAGTATTTAAATTGATTTTAACTGTGTGTTGCAGGAATATTAACTGAACTGGAAGTTTTGACTCTGCTCTTCAGTTAGTCCCACCCACCCTCCCTGTTTTTGTTTTGGTGTTAATCTTGGTGGCCTTGAAACTACATGCCCCTCTTGTAAATTTGTGTTTGGATGCTCCTTCTGGGCCCATCTCATTTGCTCACTCAACTGAGTGCAGTGAGATCATATTCTGATTTCAGGCACTCCTACTGTGTACAAAGAGAGCATCTGGGAAACAGAAAAAAAAATTAAGCTTGTTTCCTGCCTTTCCTGTTAAGTGGTATAGACTATTTGTAGGCTTCTGAGCCCCAAGCCCTTCTGTGTTGGAGGAAGCCTTCTAGCTTAATTTTTTTTTATAACTAGCCAGTTTTCTAGTTTCAGCACTCAAATCTGTTTCTTTGATCTCAGCACTTGTTCAGAAAAAAAAAATTCATCTGCTTTTACTGTACTTGTGTTTCTACCTACTTTATTTTACTTTTGCATCATCTTAAAAGTACTCAATTGTATTTATTACTGCTTGGTGTAACTCATTCTAAGCCTTTTGGTTTAAACACTTGGGCCTTGGACCAGTTGTTTTGCACTGAGAGGGTTTGTGGTCTGCACTGTAGTGGCAGAACAGGTAGCTTACATCCTTCTAGGTTGGGAACTGCTGATTGAGGGCTCAGTGTCTGTTATTCTAAAAGTGTATTAATTCTGGTTTTCAGCACTTGGGCTTTCAGGCCAGTTATTTTACATTAAGAGGGTTCGTGGTCTGCACTCTTGTGGGAGGAGAGGCTGGACTCTGCCCTTCTGAGCTGGGAATTTCTGGTTAAAGGCTTATAGTGCATGCATATCTGAACTGCTTCTTACTGAAGTTGGTGCGCCTTGTTTGCTGTGGCATAGACTGGATTCGGGCCTGCTGGATCTAGCTTTGTTTGTGTAACTTGAGCACTAATCAGGCATTCTCTAAAGTATTCAATTGTATTTATTACTGCTTGGTAGTAACTTGATTAAAGTGTAGCTATCATTCTAAGTCTTTTGGATTAAGCACTTGGGCTTCAGACCAGTTGTTTTACATTAGGAAGGTTTGTGGCATGCACTGTGGTGGCAGGACAGGTAGCTTTCATCCTTCTAAGTTGGGAACTGCTGATTGAGAGCCCAGTGTCTGTTATTCTTAAAGTGTATTAGTTCTGGTTTTAAGCACTTGGGCTTCAGGCCAGTTATTTTACATTAAGAAGGTTTGTGGTCTGCACTCTTGTGGGAGAAGAGGCTGGACTCTGCCCTTCTGAGCTGGGAATTTCTGGTTAAAGGTTTATAGTGCCTGAATATTTGAACTGTATCTTACTGAAATTGGTACACCTTGTTTGCTGTAGCATACAGGCCTGCTGAATCTAGCTTTGTTTATATGCTTGTTGTTTGTTTGCTTGTTATTTCCTGGGCGCTAATTCCACCTAATCGCGGCTTCTCAGCACTTCTGTGGATCACTAGTGATATCTGCATTGCTTACTGTACTTATTTCCTTGTTTCACTTGAAAGAAAGTTACTGTTTGTCGTTTTGCATTTAAGTTACCTGTAACACATTGCACTTAAGTTACCTGGCACTTGCTCACTAAAGCAATTATATAAGTCAGCACTAAAATTAAAAGCACTACACCCTCACTCCCCACTGGCCCTTGTTTTCAATTATTAAGGAATTCCCAATATTATTCTAGCATGTCCAAGGTCAGTTGTCAATCTCCTCTCGGTCCAGCTGGTGAATCTGGGAATCTTGAGGCAATGTTACAACTGCCTCATGTACACAGACAACCCTCTCCTCCTCCCAACAAATTCCAACACATGTGAGAGATGCAACCATATAGCCAAACTGGAGGCTAAGCTCTCTCAACTCAGTACTGGCATAACCAGTCAGGAGGAGAAGGAAACCACACTCACTACAATTCCAGTCTCACATAGACCTACCACGACAGCAAACCAAACACATAATCACACAAAAACATACTTGGGCTCTAAATAAAGATCTGCCTAAGCAGCAGAGACCTCAAAGCAGACACCAAGCAACCGCTACCCCAAAACAAAACACGTGCAACACATATCTCACAAAGCCAGTGTGCCAAACAGTCACAGCCCTTAAGACTAAACAACACACCTGATACACTTGTAATAGGTGACTCTATAAATCAGGCACACTGGCGTCCCACTCACCAGGCTGAACAAGGAGAGGGTCACGGTGAGCAGCCTGTCAGGCGCTAGGATCCGCCACATAACACAAGCACTCAGGTCACTCCAAGGCAAGTACAAATATGACTCAGTCATTGTCCATGCTGGTGTGAATGACCTGAGATGTACCTCCCTGGACTACATGAAAAGAGACATAAAGGAGCTCTCTGAGCATGTAGCCCAGGCCAGTATGACCCTGACCTTGAGTAGCATCTTACCCTCACCAAGAATGATGCCACAATATGAAGACAAGATGATCAATTTCAACAATTGGCTTAAGTACTGGTGTCATTCAAAGGGGATCAATGCCTGTCAGCTTGGGATGATATGCTTTCGACAAGCCACGATGCTTCGCTAGGGGCGGCTTGCACCTGTCACCCCTGGGCTTCGGATATTGGCAAAGGCTCTTGCTACCCCCATAGTGCCTTTTTAGGCAAGGCTCAAAAGACAAACCCACCTCCATAGGTATCACAAGGGATAAGAAACTAAGAGTAATGCTACTCAGCATGAAGTCTAAACCTCAAGATGCATGCACTCGAAACTCTCCTTAGCATGGAGAACATTGATATCTGTGCAGTAACAGAAACCTGGTTCAGGGCTCGAGAGCACCCCAGCACTACCAGGTTATACCTCATACCATGCTTTTGGCCCCAAAACTTGGACGAACCACAAAGGAGGGTATCGATATTCATCAAAGATACCCACACCTCCAGGTTGGTGGCAAAGCACGAAGCATCAGAGACTATCCATGTGCAACTAACAGTGGGTAAAACTGCCTTCCAGTTTATAGCCTGCTACAGACCACCCTCCCAAACCCAGGAACCCCACTCGGCCTTCCTGATAACACTGGAAAATATGAAGGTCTCTCCAAACACCATTATATTGGCGACTTCAACTACCCAAACATAGACTGGGAGCATTACTCTAGCTCAACACCCTAGCCCAAAGGTTCCTAGAATTTATAAACTCAAATGCTATGGAACAACTTGTTACCACTCCCACAAGAGGAAAACATACTGGACCTGATCATCACCAACATGGGGACTCTATGCTCCAGACCAGAAGTGTATCCCTCACTGGTAAGATCAGACCATAAACTAATCTCACTGGAGATTCACATCCCGACCCCACCCCTGCCCAGAAAACCACAGTGAAAAACTTCTCTAAAGCAAATTTCACACTCCTCAAAACTGAGGTGGAATCCTTCAAAGCCCCCAGCCTGTGGAAAATACGGCCCAGACCACAGAATCCTTTATAAGCGCATTCTATGAACACCTTCAGGAATGCATGGATCATCGATCCCAAATAAAACCAAGACCCAATCCTCCAAGGCAGGCGTCCTGTCTGGTGGACCCCAACCATAAACAAACTATACAATAGAAGGAGGAAGCTACTAAATGATAGAGCAAAATCCCAAAAGGAAGGCATCACTGATCAGTATTAGCAAAAACTACGGGCACTCATAAAATTGTCTAAGGCCAGCTTTGAGAAAAATTGCACAGGACACTAAGGATAATCACAAGGCTTTCTTTAGTTATGTTAGGAACCTGGGTGGTAATTCCCAGATATGCTCAGAATTAGTCCAAAATGACAAAAAGTACACTGAACCCACAGACATTGCCAACATCCTAGCTGACAGGTTCAGCGCAAACGTCTCCCCTCCCCACCAAAGGGCAAATATCTATCCCAGCAGAGTGCTGCCCCCTGACATCTCAGATGCTCAGGTGAGCCGCCCTCTCCAAAGCAAAAAACACAGCATCAATGGGACCAGATGGTGTCGGGCTGCGTCCTACATGAACTCCAAGAAGAGCTAAACCCAAACATAAAACTACTGTTCAATCTCAGCCTTACTACAGGATATGTGCCCAAAGAGTGGCGTACAGCAACAGTGGTCCCTCTCCATAAAGGTGGTGCCTCAGCGGATCCTGGAAACTATCACCCCATAAGCCTGACTAGCTTGGTCTGCAAAGCTATGGAAAGGATCATCATGGACCTCATAAATAAAGATATTGGGGACCTACAGACACTGGATCCTACCCAGTTCGGCTTTGTTAAGGGCAGATCCTGCCTCTTAAACCTGGTTGATTTCTTTGAAACAGTCACCAAGGCCATTGGCGAGGGAAGGTGGTCCACACAGCCTACCTGGACCTTGCAAAAGCCTTGATACAATACCCCACTCGGGCATTATAGATAAGCTCACCAGCTTAAATATAAACCCCTATGTCACTAGATGGATTGCAAACTGGCTCAGGACAGAACCCACATGGTTAGAATTGCTGGAGCCATGTCAGACTCAAACCAGTTACAAGTGGTTTCCCACAAGGCTCAGTCCTGAGACCTCTCTTGTTCAGTATATATTTCTCGGAGGTACAGGCCAACACGGAAGGACTGTGGCTGACCAAGTTATGCAGATGACTGCAAACTGGGTGCCATAATCGACTCTCCAGCTGACACAAGCATCCTCCAAAAGGGCCTCATAGAAACAGACAACTGGTGCCAGAGCCATGGCCTCAAGCTAAATGCCAAAAGTGTATAGTCATCCCCTTTGGCAAAAACAAAGTGCCCACAAATTACCACATAGGTGGTAATCCATTAAGTACAGAAGAAGTAATTAGGGACCTGGGGACCCAAGTTGATAACAATCTCTCATTTGACAACCACGTGGCCAAAGTGGTTAGAAAAACATTTATATAGCCCACCTAATCATGAAGGGATTCACATCTAGATCAGGGGAGGTCATCGTGCCTCTTTACTCATCCCTCATCAGGCCCATAATGAGTACAATGCCCCTTTTGGGATGTACCTTACCAGACACCTGCAGCAACTGGAAAGACCCCAAAAGTACCTCACCAAGAGGATCAAAGGGCTCAAACAGATGCCATATGCTGCCCGGTTAAAGAACTCCAGCTCTACTCAGTGGCATACCGCCTGTTCAGAGCGATCTGTGCCTGACATATAAAGCCATGTCCAACCCGGAATTAATGGACATGCTGCACCTCAGAAAATTTAAATCCCATTGAGCTACGTGCTCGAGAGACTTGAACCTCAACACTGAAATAAATAGGACATGCTGAAGGGACAGATTCATAACCCGGAGGCTCCCTTCACTCTGGAATAAAATCCCAGTCCAGGTTAGGCAGAGTCCCTCATTGACTCTCTTCAAGAGGAATCTTGATGAGTGGATGGGAGATTGTAGGTTTACCCTGGGTATCACTTCTGTGTCACTGTTAGACAGAGGCACAGTATACTAACCTCGTAAAAGGGCATAGCAAAATAAATTTAAAATGGGTGGCGAAAGCCAAACACATTCTGGCTAGGCTAATAAATGCCCTAGGGCAGATAGCCTGGTATGAACCTATGAACCTATATTGAGAGTGGTGCATCACCACTATTTTATTACCCTTATCTGAGGGTTTTATCACAAGTTTCTTCTGGTGTGAGAACTCTTTTAATGCTATCCATTTGCTTTTTGTTAAGTTATAATCAACATTCCTTTTATCTAAGCTTTTAAACAGCATTTCTACTTCAATGTCAGCCATAGATTGAAACTTTTTTATTCCTTCATGTATAAATGGTGGTATGAATTTACTAGTCACTGTTAAATCTGCTGTGTCTATAGAGCAATAAGCATTAACTTCACTGTTGCATGAAACAAAATAATCATCAGACACCTCATTATTTAAAACATCTTCATCTGTACTATGAATGGTCACATCATATACATTTTCCATCCAATTATTAGATCTATCTACATTATACACATGAAAATAGTACCACAAATGTATTTTCCTAATCAGTTTAAAAAATTCAATTTTAAAACAATGTGTTCTTAGCAACGCTGTAGGAATAAATTTTAAGCCACATTGCAAAACTGTATTTAAACTATTATCCAGCACATTACCAGATAAATTCAAAACAACATTACCAGTGTGATTCAAAAATCAATACCATTTAGTTCCTTTGTTGTTCTTCCATTGTCCATGGTATTTACCTCCTATCTCTTGGTCCCATTCTTGTTCATGAAACTGTCGTTTTCTTGCCTGATATTGTCCGCCCTTTTGCTGAAAATTTTCTTGCCCCTATTGAGTGTCATTGGACTCGGGTAACAAAGGAAATGCTTGTTCATCTTCCAAGTCACTTTGATATCGGCTAGTGTCACTGAAAGATGCTTCTTCTCTTCCTTTTCTTTCCTGTTCCTGTTTCAGAAAACATACCCATGACCCCTGACGTTGATTCATTGGCTTACAGAAGGCCGTACCATTTTCATAGTTCCTGGGGTCCCTTTTTATTTTATGTAATTTTTGCTCACATAGCTTCTTTTCATAGACACCCAGTTTATCCTGGATGTCACTCAGGCTTATTTCAAAACACTTTTTATCTACGGATAGCAAAATATTATGACAAACAGTGCTAATATCTTTTTTTCAGAACAGAAAGCTTTACCTCATCGCGTTCGACTAATATTCTAGTCCATTCAAGCGAGCAGCAGTAAGCAGCTTTCTCCCATCTCTGCCGAAATGCTTTTTCTTCATTATTGGACAAATCAAAAGGCAGAGAAGGAGGTTTCATTGCCCATACTCCCCTCGGTGCTATATCAAGCTCCAGATACCTCTGGAGACTCAGTCTATTGTAATGAGTGGAAGTTTCTCTATTAAGCAATTGCTCCATTTTTTTAAATAAAGCTCTTGCTTCACCATGGATAACAGTGGAATGCTTACCAACCTTGGAGAAAGGATTCGACACATGCTTGTTTCTGGTCTCATTAAGCAGCCTCTCCCACGTCTGTGAGGGTAGCCCTTCACCACTGCTGGCTGGTCTTTCACCTCTGCCTTTCTCCCACTCTGTATTTGAATGCAAAAAGCCATCCATAGTTAACTGAGAAGAATCCAATAGTTCTTCTCTAAAAATTCTCGGTAAATTAAGTGCTGGATCATTAGCCATACCTTAAATTCTCTCAACAACAATTAGAATATCCCAAACATAATGAACATCAAGGTATGGTCAAAGTGTTAATATCAAACAGCAACAATCTCACAGTGGCACAATAACAGAAAAGCACTCTAGTGCCTTGGCTTCACATAAGCCTTCAAGAAGTACATTCATTACAAAAAAAAAATGTCTTATATTCCCCCCAGTTGCCAATTAAACAATTAATATACAATTACATAAACTTTTAAAGATACAGTTCCAACTTAATTAAATAACACATTTCCAACTGCAGTCTGTGTTCAGACCCTGTGAAATTTAAGTACCATACTTTAAAATAAAAAGTGTTTCTTTATACAATAACAAATTTCTGACATAGTCACTGTCCCTTTCTCCCTGTATTTGTTCTAAAATAGTGGCTTTTAAGCCTATAAAATGATCATTATGGTACTTTTTAAAATGTTGAGCTAATGGACTTTCCATTTTACCTAACCTTATATCTCTCAAATGTTCTAATAATCTCTTTTTAAACATTCGTTTTGTCTGACCTATATAGTATTTGTCACAACTACACTTAATTGCATAGATCACCTTTTCACTAGTACACTGATATTCCCCTACCATCTGAAATTTAATATTATTAATTTTAGAAAAAGTTTGCAGTATATATTCACATCCTGTACAACCCCCATGTGGCTTTGTTCCCTTTATTTGAATCTGCTGCAGCAATGTATCATTAGGTTTCTTAAATTTAGTATGTACTAACATATCCCTCAGACTTTTTCCTTTTTTATATGAAAAACAGGACTTTGCTGTGCCAATCTTTCTAATTTAATGAAATCTAGACAAAAATTTCCAAGAGTGTCCAATAATTTGCTTTACGTTATCGCTTAAAATATTATATGTCATAACTATAAAAAAAATATTGGGCAGGATTCACAAAGCCTCCGTGTAAGAGTTATAACTCTTACACGGAGGCTGGTCGGAGTGATGTCAGCATGCTCTGCATATTCATGAGAGCATGCTGAATTACACCTAAGTCTAACACGGTCCGTGTAAGACAGTAGGGGGCATGTCCGTAGGCCGAGCCCTGCAAGCGGACACGCCCCCAGAAGAGTAAAAGTGCCCAAAGTAAACACCCACGACAGAGTCCACAGAAATGTGATAAAACACAACACAACACATGCCCCCACAGACTATGAACAGAAAATATATAAATGAATATGTGATATTTTTTTTTAAATTGTAAAGATGTTTAACCGTGAGTGCGCTCGTTTGCGCGGGCGTGCCCGTAGCGCAGCTACAGTTAGCAGTCAGTGGGAAAGCATATAAGAACTAAATATGCAAAGTAAGCCAAGAAGCAATAGCGTAGCAGTAGAGACATCAGCTGAAGAGCAGGCATTCATGGTTCGAGCCCCCACAATGCCAACTTTTATTTTTAGCAAAATAAGCACGAAACAAGTCCCTGACAAACATGTACACATATAAAATCACATTTTATGTAAAATGTAATGAACTAGTCCATTTATTTTGAAGAAATGTAAGGTAACAAAACAATAAAAAATTGCCAGATGTGCCTATAAGCCGAGCTACAGTTTAACAAGGTGGGAAAATAGCAAATCAAAAATGCCCTAGGTGAGCCAGGAATTTTGCCCTA
>NC_056741.1:108214567-108234673 GCF_019279795.1 Protopterus annectens
TACTAAGAGTTAAGCAATACAGTTTGCAGGCCATTAGATTTTCATTCAAGAGCTATCACAGTGTTATACTTGACTACAGCAACCTTACCTTACAGAATCAATTAATACAGCTCTACTGCAATGGTTATGACAACATAATCCTGCTGTTCACCATTTTCCTTACTGTTATTGGCATTGTTTCTTAACTACAGTTGTTATTATTTATTTATTGCCCTACAGCTCTAATTCCACATTTATTGCACTACAGATTTTCTTGTATATACTTTATTTCAGTTAATGCTTTATTCTTTCATGCCTATTGTACTACAGTTGGCATAATACATCTGTACTCACCACACTCATGGTGCAATCTGGCCAGGCACCCAGTATGGGACTCATGATTGCGGACCTCTCAGCTGCGGCTGTTGGGAGAGAAGCACACCATTTTTCATACCAGTTTTGCAGACATTCAGCCTGCATTTTGTTAAGACAGCAAAAAACATACTTACATACTTGTGGGGCATTCCCTGCTCTCACTTCTTGGACTCAGGTGTCCAAGGTTCCCCCTTCCTCCTTCTCAAGTCATCATAATGGTGATGACACTGCTCCCCTGTGTGGGAGATACCAGTAACACTGGTGATTTCCCTGTCCAACCGGTCCCAAACCTCCGGCTTACACTCTGAGCCCTGGAATTTACCCTGCATCAGCTTGGCTTCATGTTTTTTTACAAGGAGCCCAACCATGACCCTGGATTCAAAAATGCCCCACTTCTGCACCCAAAAGTGTGCGCCTTTTACCAGAACCACCTGCTATATCAACAATCAATTGAACTACAATTAATGCTGCAGAATTCCCACCTACTGCGCTTAATATAAGCTGTTTTCCCACCCTTACATGTCATTGAGCAACATTCAAAAAAGTGCTGTGCCACTTAGCATTACTCAAACCAGCTAAGCAGAGCCAAGTAGCTCAAAAACTTGCACAAACATAGTTTTAGCGAAACTTAGCACCGTTCAAACATTGGCAGATGTTATCATGTTTATGCAGTGCTTAGCATGGTTGAGCAAAGCTTAGCAGAGCACAGCAGTGCCATGTTTCCCAATTTTGTTATTAAATTATACAAAAATAGTACACTGAATTATACACATATATTGTCTGCTATGGACTTGAACCCAGGACCTACTATACATAAAGCCTGAACTTTACCCATTTAGCAACTTGGATAATATGAAAACTATTGTACCTTTGCATATACTACTGGGTTACCTGTTAGCTTTGCTGAGCACAACACCGTGCTGTGCAAATACATGTAAACACATGTAAACAACACTTGAAATAAATAATTAATTACATCTGGTTTCTATTTTTAGATGTCTGGCAAGTGTCAGCTATGTATGTATAAGCTGTGCTCAGCTCCATGGCTCTCTGTGCTGCAACACACACACGGCAATTGTAAAAAATCAAAATAAAAAATTATAATTACATTAATTATGATGATTGATTACTACCATTTTCTATTTTTAGATGTGTAGTAGGTGTCAGCTGTCTGTATGTGAGCACTGCTTAGCACTGCTGCACTCCATGCTGTGCAAACATAAATATTAAAAAAAATGGAACATTATAAAATAAAAATTGAATATTACTCATTTGATAGACTTCACAGCATTTCAACAGTTGAAGCATGCATTAATAGGGGTGTCACCTTCTACTTAACATCTGATCAGGCAGCCACAGCCATGGTTAGACTCTACACCTCTCCCTACACTGATTCAATATCCCTGTTCCTCAGCTCCTCCTTGGCAGTGTGCCATCATTAATATGCATTACCACTGCCGAGGGGGAACTGTAGTCGTGTATAGAGATACATTCTGTGTAGACTCTGCACAATGCCTACAAAGAGTTTAGTAAGTCCCGGGGATAGTGTTTAATATAATAAAAGAGAAGCAAAAATCATATTTTGCAAGGATGATGTCATTAACTTATCTACCTTTTAGATTTAACATAACAGACAGAAACAACTTAAGAAAGTTTAAATCTGTGGTGCATGAAGTGTAACTATAACTATAAAAGAAAGCTGTCTCTCATGTTAGTTAACATTGCTCAGTTAATCAGTATCAAGATCTGATTTATGTACAAAAAGTATAATTGAGAGATCCAAAGTAGTTCTATGCTACCTTTTTAGGCTTACAGTGTAATGGATGCCCTTAGCCTTGAACCACTGTCAGAATAACATAACTTTTCTACCAGCAGTATGAATTCTATTTTGCTAGTCATCCTCCAGTGATGTTCACCCTCTTTTCTAATCAACTGTAATAGTATCTCAACTCACAAACAGAAAATGTTATATCCATTTATTCTCTGAATACTGAAATATATTTTGCTTTGGCATGTATTGTTTGTTGCTTATCTTTTGTATATTATACAGATCCTGAAAATGGTCCTTTTGAATATTCAAAACCAATACAAACATACATTAATAAATAAACACTTTTTTTCTGTTTTCATTGTATTAATTCATTGTGTGTTTTAATCAGGATAGTGGACTGATTTGAAATGACCATTTTTAACTACAGCTTGGAAGTAACATCAGACACAAAACATGAAACAAAAAATAATCATGAGAAACAAATAATATAGACTTTTATTACTGTTCTTACCTATTATCCTAAAGGCATGCACCTCATGGTTGTTGGGGTTAGAAGATTTTTCACAGTTTCATAACATCTTCCCCTTGGTTGGAAAGTGCAGTGTAATACCTGCTGTGCTGGATCCATTGCAAGTGTTTCCTTTCAAATACACCTGTTGACTGTAGCACACTGTAGCATTTACCTGAAACATGCTGCAAATCTGTACAATGTGTGTAATATTACAAGATATTTTGATGTACAAACAGCTACAGCAGGGCAGATACACATCCGAAGGAGGAGGTCACAGAGTCAGTCGCACAGGTGGTGTCTGACAAGGAGTCTGTGAAAGCTGCAGGTGCAGGGGGTGACTATGTTAGATGCGTGCCATGACACTGGCTAAGACACAGCACCTGCCTCACAGGTATGGGTTAGAATAAGCATAGCATGTAACAGTAAAAACAATGCACACAATACCACACCCAGGCTGTATTATAATATGCATGGAGTGATCACATGAAGAGAATTAGACATAAACTTCCCTAGTAACAGATTGAGTGCAGGGCATGGTTCATATCATTCAGTTATCCAGAGCTGCTCATCATTTGACAATGATGTCAGAATTTGAGACATTTTGCTGCATCTGATGTAATTCTTGATAGGAAAAACAAAATTAAGTGGTATTTTTCACTTGCATTATTTGTTTTCATACTGTAAATACACTGTATCTACTGTTGCCAGGGCTTTTAAGGCATTTCTTTTTGTGATTCCCTAACACTTGGGCTCCAAACCAGTCATTTTACATTAAGATGGTCAAAGTCTACACTCCTCTGGCAGGAGAGGGCTGTTTTATTTATTTATTTATTTATTTATTTATTTATTTATTTAGTTAGTTGACATTGGTTTACTGGGAGAGTCTGCACCAGAAAGTGCCTATTTTCAGTGGAGGCCCAGGGAAAAAAGCCTCACAATCAAAATATTTTAAAAATCAAGTACAGAGATTTTAAATCATAAAGTATCATGCTGCATTACAAAACATCAAGTGCAAATATTTTAAATCACAATGTACAAACACAAGAGTGAAAAAAATGTAATGAGAAAAGCATAGAACATATGTTTCATAGCAGTGTGAAGTGAAAAGCAATAACATGCATTGGAGAAAAATGTGATAAAAAAACTCAATAGTCATATTATTTGTTATGCAGATTAGTATGTGGTAAATGAGACCTGAGACAATTCTAATATGATATTTAAAGAGATCTTAGAGATTATTTGATTAGAGACAGTGAGGTGAAACTGAGAGATTTCTTAGTATGAGAGAGGTGTTCATATTAAGGTTATAAAAAGGAAGAGAGAAGAGTGGAGAGAAGGAGTTTATAAGAAGAATGCAGGGTAGGGTGTCTTCAAGTAGCTTAGGTGAGTAGGGAGGAAAGAGAGAGGTGAGGAAAGGTGTGCAGAGATGAGGTGGATAAGCTAAGGCTGTGGGAAAACAAAAAGGAGTGGAGTAGGAGGCTGGAGAGGATTGTGAGTGTGATCTAGGTTGAAGGGGGTGAGTGAAGTATAGTGAATAAGTTCAGCCAGGACTGGCACAACAGCAGGTCCAAGATTTTGTAAAGTATTCTTTAAGGGGATCATTCAAAGGTGTGTAGGTTAGAAATAGTTGTGCTGGTTAGAGGTAAGGAGTTCCTTTTTTTTTGGTACTGAATACTAGTAGAGGGTTTGTTCAGGGGATTTCGTTGGTCTATTTTTGGGGAGAAGATGATTGTCTTCTGATCTAAGAGTTCTGTTTGGAAAATGTATGTTGATTAAAGGTGTAAGAGCTGGGCAGGTTAATAGTTTGTGTATGATTTTATGTACTGTTATAAGATGAATGTAGGAGAGATGGAGGGGGTGTTCCAGACAGCTAAGGGTATGCAGAGCTTTACAATGATGGGTAAAGGAGGATGAATTAGTTGCAAACTTGACAATTTTCTTGTTACAGCTTTCACTTTTATGTTTTATGGAGGATTGTAAATTGGTAATAATCGGTGTGCCATAGAGTAGGGAGGGCAGAAGATAGGTCTTAGCTAGAGAAATTTTTGTGTGTGTGCTCAGAAAATCTTTGTTTCTGTATAACATGCCTAATTTTTCATGTTTTTTCTTGATATTGCTTTGGATGTAAAGGTCACATTTAAGAAAATCATTTATTATGACTACTAATAGTTTGGTATGGTGGACTAATTCAATTTCAGTCCTATTTGCTGAAAATATTTTGAAAGATGCTTTGCTAAGGATGTAAGATTTGGGGATAAAGAGGAGGGATTTGTTGTTTTGGGGTGGGTAGGAGTTGTGATGCTGCAAATCAGGTTTCAATGGAGATGACAGATGGTTGAGTGATTTCTTGGAGGTGAGTTAAAGTGCTTGAATAGCAGATGATGGTAGACTCATCTGTATATTGAGCCAATGTGTCTCCACAAGAAGATGAATGTAGCTTATTGATAAAAAAGTATTGAATAGTAGAGGGCCAAGGATGGATCCTTGTGGGACTCCTGTGGAAATGGGAAGGTATGCAGAGATGGATCATTGCCATTTTTGCAGCATGTTGCCTGTTGGCAAGGTAGCTAGAGAACCATTGAATAGATGGATGGAAATGCTAGACTTTTGATGCTAGGTATTTGAGCGGCTAGCAGTTAGATGGTTGATAGGTGAGGCTGAAGTAATGGTTGAGGTGTGCTTATTTATTACTACTGCTGGTGGGAATGCTGGGAATGAGAGGAGAAGAATGAATAAGCTGATAAAGGAGGGAAACAGCATGGTTAGTGTTGCAAAGATTTTGCAGTATGGAAAGATGAGGTAATAAGCAGTGATAATAGTGTGAAGAATAGGTAGGTTTTGAAGGAGAGGGAGCAGCATGGGATTTGAGAAGGAATTTAGAATAGAAGTGGGTGGAGATGGTATAAAAAGAACAGTTTGTGATTGGATAGAATGTTAGGTATATGATCAGAGTATGACTAGAGGAGGCAGAGTAAGTGAGATATAAGCTTAGATTTAGTAGGGGGTGGATAGGAATTGGGAGTAGGGCAGGGGAGTGGAGTGATACCCCAGAGTAGTGATGGTTGAAATGAGTGGGTTGGCCCACACCTACGTTAACTGCCACAGGCAGCATTGCAGTGACTTTGGCTTGAAATGATGCCCCAGTAGCTGGAGAAACAACTGAAATGGGGGACGGCCAATAAGGTACTTCAAAGGAATGCAATTACTCCCCCCCAAACACATATGGTTTACCACCAAAACAATCAGTGAGGCAGAATGTTTATGGATACAAAGACAAGGTTTTGGAACTCTAAATACTTAAAGTGAGTCACATCATTTAATTTTACTGTTATGGGTTTTTTTGCCTTTCCATGGATTTTTTACAATGCTAGATTAAAATATGCTAAAGTGTTAGTTTATATTTACCTTCAGCAGCAAAAGGCCTGTGGGTGTGGGTGGGGGTGAGGTGTCCCTCCAGCAGATTCAACACTACAGTACAAACACTCCCTAATGCAGAAGTGAGGGGGAAACAAGTAAGTTTAGTTTGATTCTTGGAAACTGCATTACAGAGGTTTTAACTGAAGGTATTGTTTCTTTTGAACTGGAGGTGAAATTCAGCTGTAGAAGTTCCTTTGGTAGTGGGATTATGTTAACTTTTGCAGCAGCAATTGTCAGATATACTATGTGCTCAGTACACTGGAAAAGAGAGAGAGAGAAAGAAAAGTTGCAATATCTGGTTTGTTTAATGTTTGAACTGGGTAGATATTTGTCTATACTCTGCTGCATTGAGTAGTTTTGGCCAACTTAAGTAATATACTATATTTCACAGTTGTGCATTTCTGCTGTATAGCCTTTAAACAGGAAAATAAAGAATATAACAGGAGATATGTTTAGGTATGCAAGTCTAGTTTTAATAAAAAAGGACACTTCCACAGTTTGGCAGGACAAAAGGAATATAAAGTGACTAACAAGAGATGTGTGCTGGTATATGTTTGGGATTACTAAGACTGAGGTTTACAGATTTTAGAAGAACAGGTAGAATGTTTATCTTAGTTCCCACTCTTTGTTATACAACATACAGTCTGTAAATGTGACATCCATGCACTTTAGAATAAGTAGCTTGAGTTTTTAATATATATGAAAAAACTAGGCAATGACCCAACTCTTTTTGCAAACAGAACTGTCTCATATTATTAACAATTGACTAGACTAGCCAGTAACTGTGCTGTTCATAAAACATAAAATGAGGAACTACGATTTAACCCTTCAGTAGAAGACAGGTGAAACGTGCAAAGATATACACTAGAGATTAGCAGCAAAGAGAAAAAAATAACACTTAGATGGAAACACACTACAAACTTACTTGCTGTATCTGTGCAGTTCAAAAGCAAAAATGAGCTGCTACCACTGAATCCTAGAGCAAAAATCCAGTAGAAACACATTTATATTTGCTACACATTAACAACAGAAAGACAACACTTAGCCAGAGTTTAACACAGTGGAAAACATAGGTGCTACATCTGAATCCTAGAGCAAAAAGCCAGTAGAAACTTGCTGATATATTTGCCCCACATTAATAGCAGAAAGACAACACCTAGCCAGAATTTAACACAGCAGAAGCTTATTTGTAATTGTTTCTAGTACAGTGTTGAATCAGAATGAAACAGACCATTTGTGTTATGAAATTCAGAAATGCAATGTACCTTACTATAGAGTGAAGCAGCTGAATGGAGAGGAGCTCACTTGGGTCATGGGTTAGAGAAGGGATTTTGAATTTGGAGCCACTATGGCAAAAGTGCTTGGAAAACAACTGAGATGAGGAGAAGGCTAATCAGGTAGTTCAGTGGAATGCAGTTACCCCCCAAAGGATGGTTTACTACCAAAAACAATCAGTGATGTAGAATGTTTATGGATACAAAGACAAGCCTGGGGATTCAATAAAATCAATGTAAGCTTTGCGCTAGTTTACATGTTGGCGTGATGAGCAGCAGTACTAATTCCATATGCATGCAGCACATTGCAGTTACCCGAATATAAGTGGGGTTTCATGGCCAGCAACAGTGTTACCTGCCAGGAAACCATGTAAAGTAGCATGAACACATGCAGACATGTAAACACATTTACCTATGGGCAAACTAGTTCTGTGGGATTTTGTGGACAGCCACAATGACTACCAGGGTTTAACGTAAGACAGTGAATACAGTTCTAGCACTTTATTTATTTATTTGACATTTGTTACCCGGGATAGTCCATCTGAACAAAATCCTTTTTTCTGTGGAGGCCCTGGGAGAAAAGCTCCACAGTACAAGTAAGCAAGAAAATTTACAATATTGAAGAGGAATACAGTCAAATATTTACAATAAAACAGTTAAGCAAATGTAGATAAAGCTTCATAGTACAATATAGTAAGAGGCATTATAACATTGTTGAAAAAACATAGTAAGTAAATATACAATAAAACATTTGAATGAATTAACATAACACAATGGGTTATCTTCAGACGGTAATTGTACAATACAGAACAGCTAAGTGAGTTATGGTAGTAGGGAAGGAATAGAGAGGACAGTGAGAGAGAAAGGGGTGGGTTCATGTGGGATGATTACAGAGGCAAATCCATGTGCTATTTATGTACCTTTTGAGAATTTTCTTGAATTTGTGGATGTAGGAAATGTTTCTAAGGTTCATGGGGAGCTTGTTCCAGGCAAGAAAAGGGAAGTAGTTGTAGAGAGTCTGTCCAATAGATTTTTTACATTTGTGAATTTGCAAGAGACATTGGTCAGAGATTCTGAGGGATCAGATTCTGAAGGATTGAGGGGGCTTATAGAGGGAGACATGTGAGGAAATGCTAGGACAAGAAGAGGGCATTTTCAAAATAGTATGGATAATGAGAAGTTGGGTAAATAAGAGTTGGTTAGGAAACTCTAGCCAGCTGAGTGCATGGAGAGCATGACAGTGGTGTGATCTTGATGACAGATTGTCTGCAAATCTAGCAACTTTTTTAGGTGGTTGCCAGTTTGGAACGTAGTGAAGACTGTAAGTTGGTTAAAATTTGAGAGCTGTAAAAGAGGTTGGGGAGAAGGTAAGCTTGGGCTAGTGAGTTCCTGGAGTTGGGAGTGGCTTTTGTTTCTACAGAGTAAACCAAACTTTTGGTAGGTTGTCTTGATGCAGTTAAGAACATGAAGGTTGAATTTTAGTTGACCAACCACAATTACTACAAGTAGTTTAGTCTTTATAGGACATTGTAGTCAGTGAAGAGTAGTGTGCAAACCTGTGTTATGCACATACCTCTTATCCTGTTGTAGCAGGAAATCTGGACAATGTCATGAATGAAAGATAAACAGCCAAAAATAGGGACAATTTTTAAACATTGCTCTTACAAACTTATAAAGTTGATAGAATAACAGGTTTTGCATTAGCATGAATTATCTGAAGGGCTTGAAGTCTGAAATTCAAATGTCTGTCATTATTTCTTAACTTCAGTGTTTAATAAGTTGCCAGTAATTGGCCAAAAAAGTGCAATTTTATGAAAAATGTACCAAAAATATGAGGCAAAAATATGGACATTTTGCAAAAATCTGTAGAGTGGAGAGTTATAGTTAGGCATACTGAACAAAATTTTTGTCATTGATCAGCAATGGCACATAAGTTGTGTTATAAATACTTGTTTAGGGGAAGTGTATTGAAAAAGGGCCACACACAAGACTTGTAGTAATCAACACAGAGGAAGAGGACAGGTGCAACATGGTAATGTACAGCAGATGAGGGCATGTCAATGTACTTACACCACAAAAACAAGACAATTATAGCCTGAGCACTACTGACATATCTACATGATATAGTATGTAATGCTGTGTACACCTCCTGTGTAGGCATAGTTATATCATCACACAGTTATTGTATATTATATGACTGTTACACAAGGTGACATATCAGTGGAAAGTATTCTTTGTGACATAAGCTTTCTGACATGAACTAGGGAGAGGACATTTATCAAGGACAGTATATACCATAGGGGTTAGGTACACATTGTGAAGCTGTGCAAAATGAGTTGCCTGAATATGAATGTAATGTCAGCAAAGTCTCAGCCAAGTGGGACACAGAGCAACAGGATCATGGACAACGATAGAGAGAAGCATGCGCAACCATGGACAATATCAGCATAAAAACACCATTAATCCATGTCAGTGGCATAACATTTGTGATTGCGAGTGACTATATGTGGATCTGCCAAAACACACTTGTACAGCTGTCATGTTTTGTCAGCAATCTATGAGAGGAATCAAGCACACCTCCCTAAAAAAATTAAACATTTTTGGAGGTGCTTGGAGGAACACTGTTATACTTTTATTTGAAACTACAAGCAAACCTGGCTAGTTGATAGGTGTGCATGCCATATATGTGCCTCAATCCACAGTGTCACAAATGTAACCCATACCATCAATGCTGTCAGTCATCTATGTGTTTGCTGTGTGCCTCACAGGTACATGTATCACACATGCATCTTGTATAACACTTAGAAAGGGGTTCTGCATCATCAACCCCTACTTCTTATGCACCAAAAATAATACTTAGGGATGGCCAATAAAATATGTGGGAGCTCACTGTGGAAAATGTGGTACACTTGAGTAAATTATCCCTGAAAGATGTGTTGGGAGGTAAATAAAAAAGGTTGCATTGCGCTCAATTATTAGTGTGATGAGGCTGAGAACAATGGAACTATAATGCCCTTTGATGTGGATGTCCCGCACATACTCAGGAGTTGTGATACATACAAGGGAGTAGTCACCACCATGGGCACATGTTGGTGGACATCCACATATCATCTGCCTGAATACACAGGTTACATACCACTTGGTCCACTCATAAGGATTTACTGTCTATATTACTATTAGCATGTATAATTGATTTTATAACATAACTAATCCTCCCATAAATGTTGATCATCTACAATGCTTAGACTGCTGTGGCAACAATCCTTTGAATGTGTTGATACTGTCTGCATTATACCAATAGCACACTTTGATTCCATGATTGTCCACACTTTCAGTCTTCTACAGTGCTGGTAGGACAAAGGATGTGTAAGTCAGTTTTGATGTTTGGAACTTGCAATATGAACAGGAAAAGGCCTAGCACTGTGGTATGGACCTGCACACTGGATTTTACTTGTATGTTACTTCACACACTTCAAAATATTTATCTATCATGTATGTGATCCTGTGGTTTACCCACATGGTGATGTAGGTGTTTATGGCCACTTGAGACAATTTCACAGCAGCATCTGAGTGTAGATTTGTGTCAGATGGCTTGGCCAGGTCAAGTTACACAGGATGATGATGTTGTCATCATGCATACCCTTGTTGACCATCTTGACAACATCTAACACATGTAACAGACATCATGTAGCTTGAACAAATCAGACATGGTTTTGGTACTCAGTCAGGATATTACTTGTGTCCTTGTAGAGAAGATCCATGATGACTCATTGGTTTACCTCACAGATGAGGGGAGGCAGGATGGGTCTATAATTTCATGCATCAGCTAATGGTCACCCCAAGTCAGAAAGATGCATGTTGATGTACACTCTTCTACAGGAACATAGGCTGGCTGGAGGCTGTGCTGAAGTATGGATTCACCTGTTTGTGATAGGTCATGTTTTCAGACATGCTATGGGCAACTTTTGATGTGTAAGGGCCCAATTATTCTGCATTATTAGCTGTAGAGAGTGCGCATATGAGCTCCCCTCCTTTGAATAAAAACTGAGTAATGTTTGCATGTATACTTTGGCTGATGATAACTAGCAACAGGGTGGTGATGTGACAGACAAACTGTCATCTAGCGGATTTCTATTCCCTCTGGTTGGGTATGTCTGTTGGCATCCACGTACGTCTATGCTTAGTTGTGTATTCCCTTTAACATTTCACATTTATTGGAATAAATAATTTGTGAAAAGACCACCAAATGCAACCTTGGTCATTCATCACATTCCTCACACTGGTGCTATGCACACAGTCATATGCATGTGTACCAATGTCATGCATTTACATCAGTTGCACAACATATGCCTATATGTGTCTCAGAGGCAAGCTGTGTTTGATCAGCCTGATGCCATACCAGGATACATTAGAGATCAGTTCTTTGTGGTTCATGCAGAAAATTTCCTGACACACATGCTAATAATCACACAGTGGTGCTGTTGACCACCTCAATAATCCATGGGTACAGCGACACAACTGCACATACTAAGTATTCCACAATGTTGCAACTGAATCCAAACATGTGATGATTGTGTATATCATGGAATATCAACATGTATATGAAACAAGACTTCTGTGACCATGTAATCAATATATAAATTTATACTGATGTCTGTCGCAGAACATTCAATGATGGTATGTTGACACATGCATGCCTGTGCCATATGGCAAGTGTCACTGTGATGGTGGAATGTGAGCTATGTAGAATGTTGATCTGCTCCACTACAACAGATGTCCTAATAAGCCAACAGTATACATAAAAGTGTATCATAACATGTCAACACTTTTCAGGGGCATATTACTACAGCTGTATAGAAGGAGCTTGTACTGCAATGTCAGCAATGGCCAATACATTAGCTCACATCACAAATTGTAATACTCACTTGTATTCATACTGTATATCCACACCTCAATATAGCACGCCGATGACAGCAACATTGACATGTCCACTGTTCATAGGATCATAGAGTATTATTAGGCTGACATGAACATCATATGAAATCCTAGCCATTTGTAGACTGTTTAAAAATAATCCCATATCTATATTATGGAAGATAGTAAACCTGTTGTGCATATGTGTATATTTGTTGGATTGCATTACATTTTGCCACTGTCCATATGACACCTGTGTACCAAATCATGATATAATTAGCAATTACATATGCAGTCATCCACAGTGCTGTTTGGACAAGGGATGTGTAAGTCAGTCTTGATGTCTGACATTTACAATATTAACAGGAAAAGGCCTAGCATTGTGGTCATGGAAGGCCTTTGCTTCATGATGTATGCATGCATATTTGAAAAGAGGACATCCTGCACTTCTTTCTGTAAGGATGTCATGTGGCCAGAGGAAAATTCAGGATGCTGTATAAATAGGGTTACATGACAATTTCTCCCACTGGTAGAGAAATGAAGACCAGTTCCAAAGATCATACAATGGCCATGATGTATCACCAACCACCCACAGCAGTAGACTGAGCCTGATTTGAACAATACACCTGTGTAGGTATAGAAGATGAATGGCATGCAATGTCACAGTAGCAACACCATATATGTCCAACTGTTACTACTGCCATGTTGCACTTCATGGAGTATGATAGTGTCATTGTATGGTGAGGAGGATGTGTTGGGAGGAGTGCAGGGCAGGTATGTGGTGTCACATTCCATGTTGCCTGCTGTCAGACTGGATCCCATATATGTGTAGGTGAAGTAGCTTGCAAACACATGAGTTAATGGTACTGCCACACCACAGATTTGTCTTGAATACTGTCAGAGTGTGTGTTATACAGGTTGACATCAGTGTGTACTACAGCAAGATTATTGGAGGAGGGTCTGACACAGTTGTGGACTCACATTTTGTTCTAAAATTTTCATTCTAATGATTGTTGAATGCACACACCATTGACTGCAGTGAGAATAGTTCTCCTACCTATGCATTTGCAAAGCACAGTACTTAACACAAGCACCACAGCATGAGTCAGGCATTTAGAATGCCTGCCAACACGTTATAGCTGATAATATCTAGTGTCTGGTGAGAATTCAATGTTAATAGCAGTGTCCCATTCTGATGCAAATGCTCTCTTGAATGTCAACCAAGTGAATACAGGCACACACACACCAGTTAACCACAGTGAGAATAATACTCATACCTATTTATAAAACACAGTGCTTAACACAAGCACTGCAGCACAAGTCTGGCTTTTAGAATATCCAACAACACTTTATAGTTTATGACATCAGCAGTGTCTGGTGAGAATAAGATGGTAATAGCAGTGCTCCACATGCTGCTGCACAATGCTCTTTCAAATGTCAACCAAGTGAACACATACACAACAGTCAACAGCAGAGAGAATAAAACCCCTACCTATTTCCAGAGCACGGTACTTAATGCAAGTGCCATAGCATGAGTCTTGTTTTTAGAGTGCCTGATAACACTCTATAGCTGATGACATCAGCACTGTCTGGTGAGAAGAAAATAGTAACAGTAGTGTCCCATATGCTGGTGTAAAACACACATTTGAATGTCAACCAAGTGAACACAGATACACACACATACCAGTTGACCACAGAGAGAATAGAAACCTATCTAGTTATTTACTTACCATAACATTTAACACAAGTGTTACAGCACAAGTCTGGGTTTCACTGTGTCCAACAACACTTTATCACTGATGACATCAGCACAGTCTGGTGAGAAGAAGATGACAATAGCAGTGTCCCATATGCTGGTAAAAAAACACTGTAGGGCATGTCAGCCAAGTAAACACTCACCAGTTGATTACAGTGAGAATATAACCTTTATCTAACTATTTACAAAGCACAGTACTTAATGCAAGTGTTACAGAACAAGGCTGACTTTTACAGTGTCAGATAATACTTTATAGCTGATTACATCAGCAATGTCTGGGGAGAAGAAGATGGTGATAACAGTGTCCAACATGGTGGTGTAAAATGCTTTCTCACATGTCAACAAAGTGAACACACACACACACACGCACACACGCACACACGCACACACACACACACACACACACACACACACACACACACACACACACACACACACACACACACACACATTGACTGCAGTGAAAATAGAACCCCTACCTATCTAGAAGCACCAGCTATGGAATGCATTACTTAATGCAAGCACAAGGGCACAAGTCTGGGCTTTGTACTTCTGTAGGACAGTTTATAGTGGATGACATCACCATTGGATATTTGAGTGAAATGTTGGGAGGCCTGAATTAAATGGATGTGTAGTTATGTGCAAATATCAAAATATTTGTACTCAAGGGGGCTAACTGTCATCACTGTCCCATTACTCCACTGGCTGTTTGAGTGCTTGACATCTTTTTTATGTATCATAATAGACAGCATCCCTGTATCTATGTGGGGATGACAAAATCCCCATTTCTGCCACTATTCCCAGAGGTACCACTGCACCAGCTGCAGAACTAATGATACCTGATGTGGAAGGTCCAGGTAGTGTAGGAGCAGCAGAAGCAGTACTGCTAATTTGGGCCCCAGATGTACTGGACCTCAGTGCAGGAGCTGGTGTAATGGGGTCAGGCTGAACAGCAGTAGTTAGCTTATCTCCCTGTGCTGTAAATCATTTTGTGAGTTGCCAGAAATGGATGGCATCAAAATGTTGTGACCACACATATAAAACCAAAAAAAAAGAGAGATAAGTGTTGGGATAGAGGAAAACAGGATAATTAATGTCATCATATCTGACATACAATAAAATAGGACAATATAAATAATTTATTTTTGTTGTTATATTAAGTATACTTTTTTTAACAATTACAAACTATGACTGAAGATTGCTCCAAGTAATCTGTACAATGTGTATATATTGTGCATATTCTCGATCAAATAATACTGATGATTAAACAGCATGGCATGTATGCCAATGTTGTTGACATTATTATGTAACCTTTTGAAATAATGTTATGATATATTTCTTTCCTGTGGGATTTTAACCTGCAACATCTGAATGCAGTGTTACAATTGAGTCTTACAGTTTGCTTGAGCTACAGACTAGAGCATGCATACTTGATTTTACCATTAAGATGCTCAGTTTGCTACCGCTATATATTACTTTTGTTGTGCTAGATACATACCCCTTGCTTCCCTCAGTCCTTCTAAATTCTCAACACGGGCTTCCCTATTCCCCATTATCTCTTGTGAGATTATCTGATGATGTCCCACCTAGTGTGGGATGAAAGCCCTCATCATTTTATATATAGGATGTTTTTATTTTCTTGTCAATGGTGCTTTATTAAAAGTGCATTTCCCTTCTTTCACAGTTCCATCTTCCTTTTGGAGTGGGATCTTTGCTTTTTGTTTTGGAGGTTTTGGAATTTGCAGGGGAAGCCTTCACTGAGTCTACATAATTGCTTTATAGCTTGTTGAATACCTCATCTATTTTGAATTGATTTATTAGCATACAATTCAACTGGTTATGCTCTAATTAGTGTTAAAATTATTATTACACTATTCAGGCAGTCTATACCCTTACTCAATGAAGACACTGAGACAGTTCTGCTATTACGACATTTGTTTTACTGCATACAAGTTTTTTTCACATCTAGCTTGACAATGAAAGATATACACAAATATCAAAATAGGAAATAGGAAATTCACCCCGGGGATCACTTCTGTGGCTCTCCTCCACAGGGGCACAGGAAAATAATTTTCTTGAGTGGTGAAAGCCAGGGTACCTTTTTGGCTAGGCCTATATAGGCCCTAGTGCCAACAGCCTAGTAAATACCTATGAACCTATGAAAAATGTATGTCAGCTTACAGCATCAGATCTGTAAGGTTAGGAAAATCAAAGTCTCTGATACAAAAGAAAAAGTCCCAATCTTTATAATGTCTTTCCTGCCTGCATCAGCAGTTTAGAGAATTTGTCAGAATAATAAGTCTTTCCTTTGAAGCTGGTCTGCTGATAGTTTGTTTCCCATATTTCAAACATTCTGTTCCTGAAGGTTAACTCCTCTGACTCGCTCTTATCTTGCACGTCCTTTTGATGAGACACAGCTGCATACAAGAGTTTGTCTTGACCTGTTTATAGATAATAAATTTCACAAACTGCATAGTTTATAAAAGATAAAATATTTTACTTCTGGCTCTTATTAACAATGAATGCCAAGCTATATGTTTTTGCCAAGAGTTCAAACTAAGTATACTCTACACACTGAAATGCAGAATATTTATTTTACATTTTGAGAAAAAATCCACTGAAGTATATTTTAACCTGTTCTTTACTCTCACCATTCCATCTTTTCATTTAAAAAGCGGAAAATAACTGTCCATTTTCAACTTCAGTTGTACACATTGAAACCTTTTCCAGTTTATCTAGATTAACCATTATTATTTGTTGGATTCTATAAGTTTTCCACAAATGGCAACTTAGGTAGCAATTCCAGATAATTAATATGACTGTAATGCCTAACACTACTAATACAGGATGTATCAACCAACTTAACAGGTTTTTCCCTGATTTAGACCAACCAGTAAAGATATCTCACCAATTGTGAGCAGTATCTTTTTTGGTGTTTTCAGCCAAACTAAATAGTTTATCTTTTGCAATGATGCTTAATGCCTCATAATACAAAATACTTTTATTTATTTTTTCAAATACTTTCTGAGAATTTTAGCATTGCTCGTTATGTTTTTTAAATGATCCAAGGATACAAATATATTGGGAAGCTGTATTAAGTCATAATTCCAGTTCTTGGAAATATTTACTTCTATGGGTTCAGTAAATACATAGCTCTTATTATTCCATTTAAGGAAATCAACGTGATAAACATCCTAAAAAAATGTAATTTTAAATTATGACCTACATCTTGATCTGTAAGCAGACAAATATACTGAGGAGCCACATCTATAAACATATGAAAAGAAGAAGGCATAATAGTCCATTTACACAAATTAACAGAATGCTGCAGTAAGCATGGTTCATAGACAGGCGAATGCTGTCCACAAATTAGTCCATTTTGAGTCTGTGTACAATACTCAATTTTATGTGTTTTCCCTCTCATATCTATATAATTACCTTCAAATTGTGGCAAACAATGCTCATACCCTTCTGGTACTAGACATTTTATAGGTAACACAGTAAACTGAGACATAATAGTTGTATCAGTAACATTATAATGCATGAATTTTCCTGTGCAATATTGTGGAGTACAATATGTTACTTCAGTAAATATTTTAATCCAATCTGTATCAGGTATCAATTTGTTAAACAATTGTCACAAAACATTTTCATTTTGTAACATAAGTTCAGTTTGCATGTTATTTATTTTGAATTTCCACATGCAAAGATTGCATTGTGCATTTTGTCCAATTTACAAAAATTGTCATGTTACCATCAAATTTCAACTGATGTAGCTGCTTAGCATCATAATTGTCTAAAATTGCTGCTGATAATTTATATTGTACAGGTGTGTCTTCCATATTTCTGGATTCCAGGATGCTTTTAAATGTACAATCTGAGAGATATCTTCCCCAGGTCTATATTAGAATCTCGAAGTCTGACAATATCGAATACGATATTGTCGACATGAGATTACTGAAAGTGCACATCGAACGTTTAAATGGAAATCTCCATAAGGGGAGATTTCCATTTACTTCAATGTTGTGTGATCTCAGAGTTGGTATGTTTAAGTAGTGGGGGGGTGTGGGGCACAGCCCCCTACATGGGGAGTGCAGGGGGGCTTTCTCCCCTGTGTTAATGCTTTAGTTTTTTTTTTTTGTTTTAATAATTTTTTTATTAGGGATCAATGGTTTAATACTTTGATGCATAAAGTTCCATTTTTATGCATTCGAAGTATCAAACCTTTGAGGCTATAATATAGACCCATCTTCCCCCACTACTCTTAAACAATTAGTTATAATTTCAACATCAGCTGCATTAATAGCTCCAATGCTGTGCCTAGGCCTCCTAACAGAGTATCATACCAAGCTCTTTTATATCGGCACCTGCCTGTGTCTGGGAATGTGATGTTAAAATGTACTACAAACTTTTGATACTGTCTTTCTACCTTTTTACAGGTAGAAGGGATTTTAACCAAATGGTCTGTATTGACAGAGGTAGGTTTTCCTGTTAATATTGATAGAACATATGCCCAATGTATGCTGTCTGTAATGACTGTGGTATTAGTACATATTACAGAAACTCCAGCAGTAAAATTTAGTTGTACTTTTGTATTATTGGGAGGAATACTAATTCCCCTGTATGGTATGATTACCACATTTCTTCACATAAGTGAAGACTAGCCATTGTGTTGATGGTGGATATTTCTTTGAATTTCCTCCTTTTCCCAAATAAAATATAGGAAATTGACAGCATTTAATAGAAACTTTGGAATCAAATTCAAGGGTTACCTTAGGACTGTTTGGTCGAATGTAATAATGACCCATAACCGAGGGCCAAAAGGTAACATTACTGGGAACTATTATATGCCCAAAGGTACAATTAGCATTAGATGGACAAGTGAAGTTGTCCTGCTGTCTTTGCCCACAAAAAAGATTTAGTTTTGAGCATTCACACCAACCTAGAGTATTATTGTCATTGTTTATTTTCCGAACTTGCATTTATCTTGTTTGACACAATACCCCAAGGGCTCCAATGAGTACAGTCAATACAATAACAAACAGAATCTTCATTATGTGCAATAATATAACTTTTCCACGTAAGTGGTATTAATCTGAAAAGTTATTTTGATAGATGCTTTTTCAACTGTTTTAGAGTTGGCATTTGCCATGAGTCTACAAAAAAACACAAAACATGAAGTCACTTAATGACTTTTAACTGATCTCTATGAACAAAAATCATTTTGCTTTTTTTTCCTTTAACTTTTGTACACTAGAGGTCCTAACTGAGCAATTATTTCAAAGGGTCCTTGCCAATTCAATGACCGTCCATCTGGAATGTCTTGACTAAGACCTGTGTCCCAGAGGGAAGGTTTTCATTTGGCATAACAGGATTTTTTTGACCGTAATTTAAATGATAAGCTTTGCCACAATTCAGAAATATCCTTTAACCATTGTTGATGCTGTGTAATTTCTAATAATAGTCTGTTTACACTAACAGTAGGATTGAATGGCAATTGTACAGGAATTTTTCTACCTGTCATGACTTCAAAAGGTGAGATCCCTGTTTTACTGTGTGGAGTTGCTCTGACACCCAGTAAGATTTCAGGCAAATGTTTTACCCAATTTATGGCTTTTTCCAAGCAGGCTTTCCTAAGGCATTCCTTAAGAGTCCTGTTCATTCTTTCAACAATCCCATTAGACTGAGTATGGTAAGAAACATGAAATCGTTGCTGGATACCAAGCAAACCACACAAAGCTTTCATCAGTTTACTGACAAATTGTGGCCCATTATCGGATTCGATAACTCGTGGCCATCCCCAATGACAAAAAATGTTTTTCCATAAAGCTTCTGCTGTAGCCTTAGCCATCATTGTTTTTGTAGGAATTGCTTCTACCCATTTTGAAAAAAAATCAACTACCAATAGACAATACCTGTACCCACGTTTAGCTTTGGGTAATGGACCTGCAAAGTCAATTTGGATGGCATGCTAAGGTCCATTTGCTGGAGTTACCCTTAGTAACTGTGGCTTTTTCAATTGAGCATTAACCTGCAAACATATTAAGCATTCAGCATGCACTAAATCAGAGATTTTCTTTAACTGTGGATGCCAGTACTTGTTCTTTAC
>NC_056741.1:108235173-108252723 GCF_019279795.1 Protopterus annectens
AGTTGAGAGGACTGCGTATTTGTAGCAATTGTTGACAGACTGTCAGGACTGTGTAGCAGTGTATTGTGAATGTGTTATTTGACCTGTGTAGAGAGGGGGGGGGGTAGATGTAAGTGTTGAGGGTCCTTTTCTATTTGACTTTGCATGCTGCTCCAGCTTCTGTTGCTCTATCATCTGTATATTTTTGTAGGGGCAGACTGAGACATGTCCTGTACCACAGTCAGGCATCAGACTACACTGTGAATTGGGCCAGTATATATAGGGGTAGTATGAGAGTGGCAAACATGCTGATGATTTTGTTCACACAGTCCATATACGCTACTGTTCCTGTGGCTCACCAGTATGTCACTTTGTATGTGGTAAGATTGGTTCTGGGTATGCACTTTCACACTGGTGTCTGTTGGTCAGTGCTGTTACATCCCTGTATTGCCTGATATATTTGCAATTATATGTGTATTCCCCCATAGCAAAATTAGATTTGTGTTGTGTCAGTCTGCCTGTAGTTTAGACAGTACTTGGTGACATGTCTAGCAGCTCAGTGTAGTTTCCCTACTGTGATGTTATGTCCCGATATTTATCAGATGTACTTCTGCCTGGCCCCCATACATGTTGTGTATGTCTGACACATCAGTCAGATGATGTGAAGATTTATGTCAATGAGTAGTGGGGAGTAATATGGTTTTGGACTTGGGCTATTCCAGTCACAGACAGGAGGATGTTACTGCATCAACTGTGTCACCTTATCTATGCCAGTATTTAGGATATGTTCCCAGTTTCATTGCTTTGAACCCCTCCTCCCCCCGGTCAGGCTTGGTCCAGATTTGTTGCTCTAAGGGGTTTTGAGCATACCTCTCGACTGTTCAGACTGTCCAGGATTATTGCTCATATGTATATTCTGATCCACAGATTCATTATTTTCATTTCTGTGGTAAATCACTGTGATGTCACTGTGATGATGTCAGGACTTCTGTCTGTAAATGATGACATACATTTCAGTTTCAGAACTCACATCCTTCTGAACATATATGCTGACACAAACTCTGTTACTGTAGCAACATTCTACATTTAAAACTGCAGTACATACATTATGTCCCTGTTCTTGGACCATTGTCTCCCCATTTTGACAGCCTTTGTCCAGAATTATTGCAGTAAGAAGTGTAGAGGTCTGGTGCTAGGTATGACTCCACTACATGTTATGGGCATATATATATATATATATATATATATATATATATATATATATTATTTTTTTTTAATATATCTATACTGATATATATATATTCTTTTTTTGATATCTATACTATCTATACATATGTTTATGTAACGATATACATGCATGTATTCTATATGCATTTGTTTTATATGTATAGCTCCATATATCTGATTTCTGTACTTTTTAATATTTGTCTATCACCATACACATCTATATGTGTATATATACTAAACATGACTGATTCCATAGTGTTTGTTCCCTACTATTCTATACCTGTACTGAATGGTATATTGAAAAAAACAGCATTCATTGTTACAGCTCTGATGGTGTAGTGGTAAATTTCTCTGACTGTGGTGTACAGTATCCTGGGTCCATGACTTGTCAGGGCTGATTATTTTGTTGCTGGGCAGAACAGTGACTGATGGAGAAAGGGTGATTAAGGTAGTTTTAAGCAGCTGTAAGCAGGTTTGTGTGATGGTAAGTGATGCCAACACATTGTTAAATGGGAAGCTGCTTAATCTGTGTAGGCATTGCTTAACATCGCACAAACTCGCTTAATGCAGTTTACTCCTGCTTACTCCCCTGCTAACTTCTTTAAAACAAAAGAAAAAAGGGGTGATAGGAAAGTGATGAAAAAGGGGGGACACAGAGGGAAAAACAATATGATAGACAGCTAGGGATGTGCAGGATGGGTGTAGGGAAGGTCCATAGCTGTCCATTTCTGATACAGCAACAGCTATGTATTTGTACAGAGTTTGGAGGTGAATTTGGACACTCAAAGCCCTGAAAGGGGGGTGAGGACAACAGTAATGTGTTGTTAAGCCAATTAGACCAGACTGTATGTGTCCAGTGGACATGTGTGTGAAATGGACAGCTATCTATGGAGGGACTTTTTTTGTGGGAACAGATTGACTTTTTTTTTATTTTACAAGGTGAGAGTGGGATGTTGGAGAAGGATAGTAGGTATATTTGGGGAGATAGGTTTGGCAGGAAGACAGACAAGGCAGACAAGACAGCAGATAGGGGTGGTATATGACACATGCGGTGGTAAACACCTTGGACTGGGAGGGTGGTTGGGAATCGGATGCCCATGAGCCCCAAAATTAATACAGTGGGACTGAGGTCCCCACCCATGGGCAAACACTACTGCATCTTCATGGCCCCAAAGGTGGCTGTGCCAGGGGCTGTACAGGAGGGGCAGGCTGACCCTCAAGATGTGTCAAGTGGCCCTCAAGCTATTGTAGCTGATCTCCAAACTCCTTTAGCAGCTCGCTATCCACCAATCTCTGGACATGACATGGGTGATGGTGTCCTGTCCACACCTGCTCCTAGGGAGGGATGGGCCCCATCCCCTCAGGTGTTTCCACCCGAAGGTGGTGCAGGACCAGCAGATGAGGGGGTCCTAGGTTGGGTCCCAGATGTGTTGGGGCCCAGTGCCATGGCCAGTTGAGGCGGGACAGGCAGATCCATTGGGATCAGCCTTCCCAGATGTGCTATGGTGTTGAGATTCTACAACATATGTTGGTTAGTCATGAACAACACATTCCAGGATTAGTTATAACAGCATGCATGAGTGTTCCCATTAACCCAAAGTGACAGATTTGAAACAGTTGCATAGCAAATGGAAGACATGCATATATGGAACCACAGTGGACATTATAATGGCATGCAGGTTACAATGATAGCAACAGGCCACCAATGATAGTATTTGAACAGGGAACATTAATAATACACATGTCCCAACAGTAGGTTTTGTGAAAAACATACCCGTTGATTTATGTGTTTAGATTATTGGTGCAGATAGGGTGGGAGAGAGACAGAGATGTCAATTAACAACTGTATAGGCTTCAATTGCTCACAACTTTAATGATCATTGCTCTAATCATTACTCTCCAGGCATTACCTCACTTTACATCAACCTATGGCCTTAGGTTGGGCAGTGGCATGCTTGTAGACAGTGTATAATTGCAGCCTTCTTACAGTTCATTTATACCTTTTCTTACGTGGCAGACCTGTGGAAGAAATCACTGTTAATGCTACCTGAGTATTTCTACACATATTCACATAGTCAAGGTTACATGTGTGCACTCATACTGTGTGTGTGTGTGTGTGTGTGTGTGTGTGTGTGTGTGTGTGTGTGTGTGGGTGTGTGTGTGTGTGTGTGGCCTGCTGCCATACTCCACCTTGATTTCTATTGATCACCCTCAGTGTTAGCAGCAGTGACCACTAGCTGTGACAATGTAACACCTGAGAGACATTTCTTGGAGGAGACTACTTGGTGTATGTACTTATCTTGCTGATCTTTGCAGCCTTGGGGTTGGACAGTCAGTGTTGTACACAGTGTATATTTACAGCCTTCTTACAGCTCATTTATACATTTTCTTACCTAGCAGACCTGTGGAGGAAATTCCAGTTAATACTACCTAACTGTTTCTATGCATATTCACATAGTCAAGGTTAAATAAGTGCACTCATACTGTGTGTGTGTGTGTGTGTGTGTGTGTGTGTGTGTGTGTGTGTGTGTGTGTGTGTGTGTGTGTGTGTGTGTGTGTGTGTGTGCTACTGCCATACTCCACCTTGATTTCTATCGGTCACCCTGGCTGTTGGCAGCAGTGAGCACCAGCTGTGACAGCATGACACTTGAGGGATATTTCTTGGTGGAGACTACTTGGTGTATGTACTTATCTTGCTGTCATTTGTTGCCTTGGGTTTGGATAGTGGGTGTTGTACATAGTGTATAATTACAGCTGTCTTAACAGCTCATTTATACATTTTCTTACTTGGCAGATCTGTGGAAGAAATTTCTGTTTACAATACCTTACTGTTTCTACACATATTCACATATTCTTGGGTGAGATTATGCATACAGCTTAATACCAGTCCTCAAATTTGAACCATGCCTTTCTGTGCAAAAAGGTACAACAAGGTTGTGTTTCATCACAATGAGCTAATGGGGAAGTGTTGTTGTTTCATGACTGTTTTCTGTATAATAGTCTCTTGTTTGGGCAATCTGCTTTGTAATTCTGACATTCATGCATGGTAGATAGTTCTTATACTGTGTATTCATACCTTCACATGTTATTGTGCAGTAACAGAGACCTGGTTCAAGGCTCCTGAGAGCATCATTGCGCTACCAGTTTACAATGCATATCACATCTTTTGGCCCCCAAATCTGAACCATAGCCCTAAGGGATGTGATGACCAAACCCCCAAAGGCAGAGGTGTATCCATCTTCATAAAAGATACACACACCTCCAGACTTGTTGCCCAACATAACACATCAGAAATACTTCTGGTATGGTTATTACTGGACAAAACTGCAGTCCATGTTATAGCATGCTACAGATCCCCCACAATGTCCCAGGACTCACACTCCATTTCTGGACACTCTGTAAAACATCAAGGTCCAGCTTATTACCCTTATTCTGAGAGACTTTAACTACCCCTCCATTAGTTGGAACTACTCCTGCTCCAACTCTTTTGTCCAACGTTTCCTGGAAATCATCAACTACAGTGCCTTGGACCAACTCATCTTCATTCCCTCTAGGGGAAACAACATTCTTGACCTAGTCATTACAAACATGGGGGACTGCTGCTCTACTCCTTTGATAAACCTCTCCTTGGTCAGATCTGACCACAAGTTAATTATCACTGATATTCAAATCCCACCCCCAACCCGGAAAAAGGAAACTACAGCGAAAAACTTCTCCAAAGCTAATGTTGAGCTTCTAAGGACAGAAGTAGCAAGCTTCACATCATCCATAGAAATGGGGAATGGAAGTATGGCTGCTGAATCATACACCAAGGCACTGTATGAGCACTTACACAATTGCATAGATAGGGCCATACCAAACAGAGCCAAGATGCTCTCTTCAAAAAAAAAGGAAGCCAATCTGGTGGACCCTTGCCATTAATGAACTCTACAACAGAATGAATAAACTGTTGCAGAAAAGGGTAATGTCCAATTACTGGAAATATTCCCTTGGAAAGCTCAGTAAAAAACCGAGATCCCTCATTAAATCCTCCAAAGCTAATTAGGAAAGCAAAATTGCTACAGATACTAAGGACAACCAGAAGACATTCTTTAGTTATGTCAAGAATCTGCATAATAATACGCAGATTTGCTCTGAGCTACAGCACAACGGCACCACTTATACCGAACCAACTGATATTGCCAATATCTTGGCAGACAGGTTTAGTGCGAACTTTACTCCCCCTTCAACCCCCAAAGTGCCATCCACATACCCGAGGAATACCAACTCAGTATTATCATGACTGCACAAGTAAAAACCACACTGACCAAAGCTAAGAATACAGCTTCCATGGGACCAGATAATATACCAGGTTGTGTCCTACATGATTTACAAAAAGAACTGGCACCACACCTGAGTGTCCTGTTCAACTACAGCCTCAGTTATGGCTTTGTCCCCACTGAATGGTGCACAGCTACAGTTATTCCACTCCACAAAGGGGGTGCAACTGCTAACTCTGGGAACTACCGCCCCATTAGCTTGATGAGCCTGATCTGTAAAGCTATGGAATGTATTATTATGGATCTTATAAATAAGGATATAGGGAACCTTGAAACCCTGGACCCCATGCAGTTTGGGTTTGTTAAAGGCAGATCATGTCTGCTCAAGCTGATAGACTTCTTCGAAGCTGTCACCAGAGCAGTGGATGAAGACAAGGCTGTCCACACAGCCTACCTCAATCTAACCAAAGCCTTTGACATCATCCCACACTCTGAAATCACTGATAGTCTCACTAATCTGGGCATTAACCCATACATCATTAGATGGGTTGCCAACTGGCTCAATGACAGAACCCACACGGTGAAAGTGACTGACTCCAAATCTGACTACCGAGCAGTTACAAGTGAAGCCCCACAGGGATCAGTTCTGGGTCTTCTTCTGTTTGGTATCTACTTCTCTGAAGTTCAAGCCAACACCAAGGAACTCTGGTTAACAAAATTGTGGATGACTGCAAACTGGGAGCTATTACTGATTCTCAAGCTGATGTGGACATCCTATTGAAAGGTCTAATGGAAACCAACGACTGGTGCCAAAACCATGGCCTTAGGCTCAATTACCAAAAAATGCATCTTCATTCCCTTCGGGATAAACACGGTGCACACAAACTGCCATATCAAAGGGAACCCACTTAACTCTGAAGGTGTTATAAGGGATCTAGGGACACAGTACATAGCAATCTCTCCTTTGACAACCATTCACCATTGTAGTTAGGAAGTCATTCTACATGGCACATCTCATCACAAAAGGTTTCTCATCCAGGAAAAAAAAGTAATTATCTCTCTCTACTCGGCCCTCATCAGATCCATTATAGAGTACAATGCCCCATTTGGCATGTACCTCCCTAGACACCTCCAACAGAAGTTCCTCACTAAGAGGATCTTAGGACTCAAACATGTAACTTATGCAGATAGACTTAAAAAAGTTAAACTACTCCATCTCATATCACCTACTTAGAGGCAATCTCTGCTTGACATACAGAGCCATGTCTAACTCAGTTTTGCTAGACATGCTTCATCTGAAAAAAATCCCAATCCCTCCATGCTACTCATTCCAAATACCTCAACCTTATCACCACATTAAACAGAATCTGCTGGAGGGATAGCTTCCTAACCCAGATACTTCCAATACTCTGGAATAAAGTCCTCATTCATGTCAAGCAGAGCACCTCACTGGCCCTCTTCAAGATAACTCTTGATGAGTGGATAGGAAATAGGAAATTCACCCTGGGGATCACTTCAATCACATTGCTAGATAGGGGCACAGTGAACTAATGTCTGGTAAGCCAGATGACTGGGAACACTATTAGGCTAGGTTTGCATTGACTCTAGGGCCGTTAGCCTAGTACTTACCTATGAACCTATGAACAGTATGGAAAACAATGGTTAACACAACATTACTATTCAGGGATCCGATCTTGGTGCATGGAACATTTCTTATAGTTAATCTGTTTTGCAACTCTACAATCTGTCAGATGAGCCCCAATTAATTAATACTGTCCGAGCCATAGTTTCTGTGCAAAACTGTTACACATTCAGATTCATACTACCACATAGCAAAGTAAACACAGCAGTCTGAGGTTTTGAGTTTTATTGACATGTACTGACACTTTTATTGATATATATCCTGTACATTAGTATTACTCTGCTAATGTCTAATTTATTCAGTACAAACAATACACATTTCTAACTACTGGCAGCCTTTCTATTTATTTACCCTGGCTATTGCAAGCTAGATTTGAACTGACCAGCCTTGCTACGCAGCCTTAGCAGCCTGCTGGTGTGAGTGTCCATGTTTGCATCCCTCTCATCAGCAGCCATACAGGAGATATCTCATACTTAGGCTGGACTTTGCTACATAATATTTGATACTGATACTTACACACTGCTGGGAAATTTTGTTCCCGAGCATCTTGGATCCACTGGTCCAAGAGGTCTCTCTTCCTATGCTTCAGGTCAGCATAATGGTGCTGGACCAGTCTGAGGGATATCAGTAACACTGGTGAAGTTACATGTGAGATGGTCCCAGGCCTCCACTTTGTATTGGGAGGCCTGGTACTGGATCTGCAGCAGTCTTCCTTCATGGTGTTTTACAAGGAGTCCAACCATGACCCTGGACTCCTGAATACTCCAACACTGCACCCGAAAGCGCACAACTTCACCATCACCAGCCATAGTGCCTTCAGTGACGAGCTACAACTGGTTATGGTTGTATTCCTGTCTGTGAGATTTAAATAGGGCTGGATTCCCACCCTTTGCCCTGATTGGCTGAGTTTGAATATGCTGAGCTAAGCTAAGTGATGGGCAAACCCGCTTAGCACAGATGAGCATTGCTTAAAGGGGTAGATGTTAAGCATTGTTTACCACTGCACAAATCACCTTAGCTATGCTAATTATTGCTAAGCAATGCTTACTCTGGCTAAGCATAGATACGCACACTTTAGCATTGTGCAGCTTTCATTTTATGGACTTTCAGGATTGTGGGGTTGATTCCTTCTTAATGACATCTTATGATATGAATGTTTCCCTTCTGTAACATCCCCCTATGTGCTTTCATTACATTATATTCTTTTGTGGCTATACTGTATGGGACACTTGTATTTATATGGGGGTTTCACATCTGTACTGCACTGACACATCACATTTAGACCTGCTGCACTACCCTTGTTAACAAACATATATTATTCACTACCTATTTATGGATAAAGATAGCTGTTTTCACTTATGGACTGCATTGGGGCTTGAACCATGAATAACTGCATGCTAAGTGAAAGCTCTGACCACTACACTATCGCACTTTGATTTTTTTTGCTGTGTATTTCTATTTAGCTCCTTTGGATGCTTAAGCTATGCTATACACAGCTACGCGGCGTGCAAACCCACTCAGCTAAATAATTATTTGTTTTATTTTTATTGGTTTAGAGATATGTACATAGCTAACAGTCATACTTCTCCACCTCTGATAGCATACAAGGTGGACGAGGCCTAATGTGATGAGAGGGCAAAGAGGACTGATTTTAAATATCGGTCTTACAAACCTAGGAAGTTGGTGACTAATAGATTTTGCATTAGCATGACTTACTTGGAGGATGTGGGGTCTTACAGTCAATTCTTTGTCATTATTTAATGACTTTGACCCTCAGCTCTTTGCCAGGACACAAATCTGGACATTCTGCAGATATCTGTTCAGTTGGGGGTATGTTGACAGTGTCTGGGGACACTGTTTTTCTTTTCAAAGTGCCATACGGCACTTCCTGAGTGCAGGGTGCATGTTTACTGTGCGAGCAATGCTTGGACATGCCCCCTGCACTCATTCACAGATCGTGGCCATGCAGGTTATACAGCAGTGTGCCTTCATGAATATGCAAGTCACACAGCTGTGCTGCACTGGCATGATCAGCTCCATGGAGGAATAATACTATTCCTGCATGGAGTTTGATGAATCCCAGGGTAACGTTACTATCACCTAGTGCATTTTAGCTACCCCTCAAACCTAGGTTAAGGAGTATGAAAATAAGTTGTTTTTCCTTAAAACTGTAGCAAACTACATGATACAAATGTAATGAGTGACTTGCTACATTTGTAATACCATAGTAGAAAAAAACAAGCACAGTAACAAAAATCACAATCCAGAAAAACACCAGCGCAGGAGCCCAAAGGTGAGATTTGCAGAAGATTCCTTTATTCCATATATAACATATGTTCTGGTACCTCGACAATTCGCCTTCTTGGAACATTTTACCATCAGAATACATCTTCCTTTTAAATGCTTATCAATTAAGCAATTAACCATTAAACCATCCCACATTTTTACTTAATCATAATACAATTCATTAAATACTAACAAGTTGAATACTTTTGCAAATTTTTAATGCTTGCATTTTCCCCAAAATATAAATATAATTAAATATTTATTTTTTATTTATTATTTTTAGTTATTTTTTACTACTGAATATATAAATTTAAACATAATAATAATAATACTAAAAAGAGTAGCAATTTTTTTTTTAATTTATCCAAAATATATCTATGACTTACTTTTATGTCAATAAATAATCATTCAAAATTTTCTAAATACCATACACAATTTCATATCACTAACCCACTTTCCAAATTCATACCTCTAGGGTATAATGTGTGGTATTCCAAAATCATTTTGTGTTCTAATCTACATAGTGCACTCTTAAAATTGTTTACACAACTGTGGGGTCTAGCCAACACACTAAATAAAAAAACACCTACATTCCCATTATGTACATTAATAACGTGGGAGGCTACTAGATTATCCATATTTCCTCTTCTTATATCCCCCAAGTGTTCCAAAATGCGCACTTTCACCTTTCTCCTGGTTTGTCCAATGTACCATAAAGGTGTATTACAATTACAACCCAAGATGTATACTACTCCTGAAGACTGACAATCAAATTTTTCAAATGCATAATATCTTTTAACATTAATTTTAAATCCATGCATATTTTTAACTCTCACACATACTGAACATCGACCACAGCGAAACATCCCAACATCCTTATCAGTAGAATTAATAATTTTTCTATTTAACAATTCTTTCAAATTTGAATATCTACCATAAGAAAATGTGATATGTTTAGGGAATAGATGTCCTACATTTGGATCATTACAAACTACATGCCAAAATTCTTTCATAATTTGTTCAACCACAGAAAAAAAATTAGAAAATCTAGATACAAAAAATATTCTATCTTCTGCTGAACAACTTGGCATGTAGAAATGTTCTTTAAAATGTCTTCCCCCCAAAAAAATTCCTGGTTCGACATAACCTATCTTTAATATTTAATAATCTGGTACTATCATATCCTCTAGATGTTAATCTGATGACAATTTCTTCACAAACCCCTTCCCATAAATCAACCTCAGAAGTATTTCTTAAGATTCTTTTAAATTCTCCCTCTGGTAAAGCCTTAATCAAACGGGAAGGGTGCATGCTGGTAGCATGCAAAAAATTACTTACTGCTAAAGGTTTCCTGAAAGGTTTAAATTGCACAGTATTCTCCCTTTCTATATAGAATTCCACATGCAGAAAGGAAATATTCCACCGGAAATGTTGAGCAGTAAATTGTAACCCATGAGTATTAACATTCAAACAAGTCATAAATTGTTCAAACATACATGTTTCACCCCTACAAACAAAAATGAGGTCATCAATAAAGCGTTTGTAAAAAACAACATTATTTACAAAAAAAATCACACTGAAACATAAATTCCTTTTCGTATTCACCCATATAAATAACAGCATATGTGGGTGCAAAAGCTGCACCCATCACCGTTCCTTTTCTTTGTAAAAAGAATTCCTTATTCCATACAAAATAATTATGTGTAAGACTAAATTCTAACAAACCTGTTAGAAATGTAGTACATGGTCCTTCTCCCATCATTCTTTGCATAGCTTCAAGACCCAACCTTTTCCCAATATTGGTATATAAGGATGAAACATCTACTGTAGCCCAATAATAATCCTGTTCCCATTTCAATCCATGTAATGCTAAACATACCTCTTGAGTATACCTCTTGAGTATTTTTTACATGCAAGACAACTTTGGGTAAATATTCCTTGAAATGGAAGTCTAAAAATGTATTTACCCTTTCCAGATAAGAACCTATACCAGAAATTATAGGCCTACGAGGGGGATTCTTCAAATTTTTGTGAATTTTCGGAATGATGTAAAAATATGGATGGCGAGGTTCCATAACTGTCAGTTTGTTAATGTCTTTACTAGAAAGAAAACCCAATCTTTCTCCTCTTTCCAATAATTCCATCAGTTCCTCAGAAAATTGCTTAAGAGGATTCTCATTTAACTTAACATATGTGTCCTCTGCTAATAGGGCATTAACAATACCTTCATATTTCATGGTATCCATAACTACCCAATTCCCTCCCTTGTCAGCCTGTCTAATGGTTATATTCCCTAAATTAGATCTAAGTTCCTTAAGGGCCAACCATTCCGACTTGTTCAAATTAAATTCCTTATTCATCTTACAAAATTCATCATAACCTTTCTCAATGCTAGAACATACTACAAGTTCAAACGCATTAATAGCTATCGAAGATCTAGGAGGTAAAAATTTACTATTACTGGTAAAATTTGGAAGCTCAATCCTACCATAACCCGCTCCAAAAATATCGTCACCACAAGACACAATATCTTCATTTACATCATTGGGCAACATTCCATCATATTCATAAACACTCAAATTCATTAATTCATCATCAACTGTTTCATCATTAATATTCTCAATATTTGAAAGACGTTCAGAAAAATACACCTTTAAATTCAGCTTGCGAACAAACTTTTTTACATCCAATATAACATCAGCAAGTTCTGGCACCTTGGTTGGTACAAACTTAGTACCTTTAGATAAAATGCTAAGCATTTCATCTGACAAAACCATCTTGGAAAGATTTACCACACCCAAATTACTATTCAAAGTGCCATCTGAGATATTATTTTCAACATCAACGACATTAGGATTTAAACTACTGTCCATAAAAGTCCCGGACAAGTTCACAAAACTGTCCCCATCTGAACTTCCAAGCATGATGTTATTAGCAGCCTTCAACGCACACTTATCAATCAGTCCCCTTGAACCAAATGAATTTACAAGTCTTGTTTTTAGTTTTTTGTTGCAACATGGGACACATTAGGCATATTACTCTGATATCTCCCTGATCTAGTTTGTACATTAGAGTAAAACTTATGGTTATTTTGCGCACCCTTCTGTCCCTCTGTTGATCCATTTTCCACTGCAATATCCTCAAAGGAAACACTTTTATGGCTCACGCTCATTTCAGCTGAAGACACTGATGACACCTCTTCACTTCCTGTGGAACGTTTGAAGTATTTCCGAAAAAAAATGCTGCCCCTTCCTTGGCCAGCTGTAAACTTGATTGGACCCATAGTCCTTAATGTCCCAATTAAGCTTGGACTTTTTTCTCTCAATGACATCTTTTTCAAGTTTCTCTAATTTATCATTGATAATTTTGAAGTTTGTTTGAAACACATTAGGGGACAAGTGACTAGTTAGTTCTTGCTGTAAAACAATAATCTTGCCATGCAAGATTTCAGTAGCTCTCAAATGCTTTTTAATCAAAATTTTCAACCAGGTTAAACAGCAGTCATGAGCTTCTTGTCTCCATTCAAGCAATAAATCATTTTCTTCCTCATTAAATCCACCAGCTGGCAATTTGTCTATATGCAAACCCCTCGGGGTAATGTCCAAAGCAACATACTTCTCAAGCAATTTTAAATCATAGAACAAAGTCATTTCCTTTGACATAAACCGTTCTAAGTTCTTAAAATCTCCTGAATTAGATTAATTTGCTACCCAAACACCAGTAGCAATAAATCTGCGTTCCCTTTCCTTCACCAACTTAGCAAACAAATTCTCACCAACATTACCTCCTCTCAAATCTTCCATAGTAGAAAAAACAAGCACAGTAACAAAAACCACAATCCAGAATAACACCAGCGCAGGAGCCCAAAGGTGAGATTTGCAGAAGATTTCTTTATTCCATATACAACATACGTTCTGGTACCTCGGCAATTCACCTTCTTAGAACATTTTACCATCAGAATACATCTTCCTTTTAAATGCTTAGCAATTAAACAATTAACCATTAAACCATCCCACATTTTTACTTAATCATAATACGATTCATTAAATATTAACAAGATGAATACTTTTGCAAATTTTTAATGCTTGCATTCTTCCCCAAAATATGAATATAATTAAATATTTATTTTTTATTTATTCTTTTTAGTTATTTATTACTACTGAATATATAAATTTAAACATAATAATAATAATAATAATAATAATAATAATAATAATACTAAAAAGAGTAGCAAATGTTTTTTTAATTTATCCAAAATATATCTATGACTTACTTTTATGTCAATAAATAATCATTCAAAATTTTCTAAATACCATACACAATTTCATATCACTAACCCACTTTCCAAATTCATACCCCTAGGGTATAATGTGTGGTATTCCAAAATCATTTTGTGTTCTAATCTACATAGTGCACTCTTAAAATTGTCTACACAACTGTGGGGTCTAGCCAACACACTAAATAAAAAAACACCTACATTCCCATTGTGTACATTAATAAAGTGGGAGGCTACTGGACTATCCATCTCATCTTTGGGCTCCTGCGCTGGTGTTTTTCTACATTTGTAATACCACACACAAAACATTTCAAATCTTCAGCCCTGACCTCAAATGCAGTATCAGCATTCATTTCTGAATGCTGGTACTACAATATCACCCTATTGGCAGCTGCCAATCATGTCCTGTAGCACCTTCCACCAGAGGTGTATACACCCATTCACGCTGCCCTAATTAGATTTCAGACTCACTATAGGCATTTAATTGACACACTTGCATTGAATTTGTAGCCTAATTTTTCAGTGAATCATCTTTATGTGATGGTGTAGATGTAGGTCCATAATGCAGGTGTTTATACAGCCACTGGTTTTGAAAAGTAGAATTTCTGCGTCTTTCAGGACTCAAAACAGTGAGAGACAGGCCACCACAGATCAGTCCCAGAGTATAAGGAGAATTGTGCTAATCTGTTGAGATATATGATGAATTTAAGGCATTTAGTTTTGCTAATTAGAAATCTTTGGAGCATTTCCAGTTAATTGATATGTTTGAATTTGCACATAAAGTGGGCATCTTATTTGGTGATGGGTCTGACAAGGGAAAAGTAGAGAAGTAGAATGTATTTTTTAACTTGAAGATATTTCCTTAGAAATTACCTGGGCCATATGAAAGCTTCTCCATATTATGGTGGAAACAAGATAATTGAATGAGAGACAGAGCTGTCTACATGAGTACCCAGGTCTCTTAAGACAGTATCTGTTTGTAGAGGTGGAAGCAGCTTTTCATTGAATGCTCCTATGCTGCATTTCTTTGCATTTAGCTTGAGACCATTTTCTCTACATATGTTTGTGCATCTTCCATCCCTTGCTGATGTTCTTTAGTACCAGTGGATGAGAGAATAACAGTACCCAGTTTGCAGTCATCAGCAAACTTGGCCAACCGCACATCTGGGACACTGGCTTGGATTTCTGTAAAATAAACGCCAAATGGGTGAGAACTCAGCACTGATCCCTGTATTATCCCACTAGTTACAATTTTATGTACAGAGATGGCACCAGCAACTTTCATAAAATAGAACCTACTGAACAGACAATTTGCAATCCAGTGAATGATGTAGGAGTTACATTAACATTTGTCTAAGATTCTAATAAAAACAGAGAGAAATAGTGTCAAAAGCCTTTTTGAGGTTATAATAAGCAGCATGCATGAAGTACCCACTGTCCACAGCATTTGAAACCTTTTCAAAGGAGCTTATTAGGTTCTGGAGAACTACTCTTCAAAAAAAACAAACTGATCGGTGTCCAGTTATGTTGCCTTTGTCGACTTAAATGAGTTCTACTATGATACATTCCATGACTTTCCATATAAGGCGGGAGAGGTTGATGGATATATAACTACCCAGGCCTGCAGAGAAGGTCACCTTGTGCAGGGTAATGACAGTGGCTGTTATCCAAGTATCAGCAACAAAGCCCGTTGATAGACTAAGACTGAATAGTTAAACAGAGGCTCAGATACTGTATACTTAGCAATGATGAGAATGCAGCCTGGTCTGTTATCGAATGCCACAACAAGTATTATTTTTAGCCTTTGACAGGGATTTGTAAGACTTGTTCTGTGGTGATTTCAAAGGAAACTAAGTTTTCAGGGGTAGTAGTGGGGGAGAACAATCTGGTTACATGGATCATAGCACTAAATTTGTCTACTAATTTATTGGCTACATTCTTAGGATCAGATTATGTGATCTTATAATGGATAATTCATTGCATTCTTGGAAATTGTTCCTTAAGTTTTCTGTATAACTGAATAAAGATTTGTAGTTTCCTATGCTGTCTGTAGGGACCGTAAACTTGTACTGTGCTTTATATTTAATAATAGTGCTCTTAGGTTTCTAGCTTGCATTCTTTGTTGTGTTCTTGAATTGGATGTTTGGATTTCTTACATTATTTCACTGTTTTCCTTCTTTTGTTGTACAGTTTATTAATACAGGACTTCCACGAGAGAGGTTTATGTCTGAATTTGTCATTATAATTAGAATGGATGGTGCTGACCTTTCTATGCAACTGTTTAAAAGCTGGTAAAAGTCAAAATGCAGCAGCCCTCTCAGATGGGTATTTTTTGTGAGACTGCTTTGAATTTTGCATGGGTCATCTAAAATCTGAAGTAAGTTTGTCCTGGAAATGTACTAATGATGGTCTCAGTTATTGGTGAGATGGTGGCACTAGGCCTGATGGAGAAGATGACAGATTTGTGGTCATCTTTAACTAGGAACGAGGATATGAAAGATGGAGCACCATTTGGTAAGGACAAGGTAAATAATATTATACCCTCTAGTAATTTTACAGTTTGTTCCATTGTACTGATATTAAGAAAGTCTTGGGAATGTTCCACATATCCATTTTTTGTGCCAATCAATACTTGAGTGACTGATATTTTAGTAATAAGGTATTTGGTTTGATATTTAAACCCCAATTGTGTTATGATATTTTTTATGATCTTTGTGGAACATAGATGGTGGCTCTGTAGCTAGCAATGAAGTAATGGTTGGAATTGTTCAGGGTGATTTGCATCTCCTGTAGTTAGGGTCATGGGTAATTTTATGTGAGGTGATCATACTTCTGACAAATACAGACACTCCTCATAGTCACTCAGGGCCTAAAGGTGTGATAAGTACTAAACTATACTAACGAGGGAGTGATGTCATATTGAACCCATGTCTCCATAACTACACAACTATGAAGCCATTTCAGTTACATAAGATCCTCAAGTTCTTGTATCTTTCTATTTTGACTCTTACCATTGATTAGTGGCACTATGATGCAGTCCAAAGTTGATTTGAGTTCATGGGGGGACTGTATCCTCAGTTGTATAACAGGTATGACCTAGCCATTGCTTTACATTGCTGTGTTGACTGTTTCTCTCTAATGAGGAGCATACATCACCTAAACAAGAAGCAGCAACATGCTCTGTACCAGACAGCATTCCATAACATAGGTCATTAGCACTCCCAGGCATGAATCTCTTCAGGGTGATGGAGTGCATGCTAGGGAAGGTGACATGGAGTCCTCACTGTTGACCTCTGGTGCTGTTGCTTCTCCAGTAGGTGGCTTGTACATCTCATCAGGCAGTGGCATATAATGGCCCTCTTTGATCACCTGCCATAGGGTTCAGTAGCTGGTTAGGAGCAAGGTGGACTAGTGACCAAATGCCCATACTGGTACCCTAGAACATTCCCTCATGTGACTAATTGAGTCAAGTAGCCACCCTCCTCTGAACACATGAAACTAGTGCAAAATCCTGCCTGTGTTGTGAGATGAAAGCTACTGTCTTCTGGGTGGGATGCCTTCTTAGAACAACTTGACAGCCAGGTGTTATCATACCCTATCCCCCACATCATGTTCCCCCTCCTTCTGTGTCACTGCCTTTCTCCTAGTTGTAGTTCTATCCTCCCATCAGCAGTTTTTCACCCTCAGTCTATTTGTGTATCTCCGCTGTGTCTTCCATTTTGTGTCACAACTCCTTTGTCAGTCTTTGTATGTGTTATATGTTTATGTTCCTGCTACTGCTCCCATCACTTTGCATTCCATTCATCCCCATCTTTCATTACCCTTCTACAGTTTTTTCTCAAAAAAAATAAAAAAGTTCATCTGTTTAAAAATATACACTT
>NC_056741.1:108253223-108286323 GCF_019279795.1 Protopterus annectens
TGCAATGATTTTTTAAGTGCGGTCCAGAGCAAAAAGGCACACCCATTCATGCACGCACCTACCTGCATGTCTTTATATGTCACTCAACTACGGGGAGGACATGCAGACTCCACACAGAAGGCACTCCAGCTGAGTATCGAATGGGCGAACCTCTTGCTGAAAGGCGACAATGCTAACCACTGCACCAAAAATTTCCTGTATAATAAAATCACAGATTGGATGCAGCAGTCAATGACTCCGTCACAAATGCATATACAAAAACCCTTGCAAACAGCTATATCATGTCCTTTCTATATAGAAATCCTCACATCTATTAATTCAGAAACAATTGCAACACTGTACATCATATTGGATGTTAAAATGGCAGAATGAATACCTTCAACCTAAAAAGGAGCAAATAAAGAATATAGACATACCCCATCAAAGCATAATTCTTCATTCTGTGCATTATAATCATCATTAAGCTTTACAGCATTCCAGGAGTTCCCTTTAACTCAAAGGACTACATCTGAAACAGATTCTAAGATTCACTATGTGAATGTAGTGAAGCATTCCACTATATAATGCTAGTCCATCCCTAAGCTGATGCATGACGTGAGCTGTTAAGATAACTCAAAAATGTTAAACAACAGTTCAGGCCTACTGCCTAACAGTAAAAGTCACATAAGAAATAACAGTATAAAACATAACACTAAGTAAAATTAACCCATTCCTAAAACAGGAACACCCATACACACATACCCTATGGCTACTGATAGTAATAAACTATTAAACAGCAGCTAAAATCTATCAACAGTCCATGGAACTCACATTCAGGACACATTTCATGTGAAGGATGGTTCGATCCTATGCACATAACTTCACTGCAACTGCAGACTCCACAATTACAACACAACGCTGTCATCAGTCGCAGGCAAAACTAACAAATACTACTGCTCTGTTAAGCTAGTCCTTAAATAAACTACCCACAGCGCCATCCACTGTCAACTTTACAATATATCACTTAAACTGCTAATACAAAAGGACTTAAACTCAACCTTAAAACTGACAGATATTACTACAAAGAAAATGCACCCATCTCACATATACAAATGGCCTCAAACAACCATCAACATATTCAGGTTTAAATATAGGTTCCCTACCATGTCTCAAGACTCACTCTCCATGTTCCTAAGCACCCTGGAGAATATTAGGGTCCAAGCTAACACTTTCATACTGAACGACTTCAACTACCCCTCCATTAACTGGGAAAACTACTCATATACCAATACACTTGTCCAAGGTTTCCTGGAATTCATTAATTCCAGTGCTCTGGACCAGCTCATTCTTATCCCCTCTAGAGGTAGCAACATCCTTGACCTGGTCATTGCTAACATGCTACAGTTGCTCTTTGGCACATAGTAGTCAACTCTTTCCTGGTTAGATCCGACCACAAACTAATCACCTTGGAAATCCACATCCCTCCCACTCCGCAAAGGTGACCACCATGAAAAACTTCTCCAAAGCTAACTTTGGGCTCCTAAAAACAGAGGTGGCTAACTTCACAGCACCCATGCAAATGGAGAATAGTTGCATAACTGCCGAATCATACACCAATGCACTGTACAAACACAAATGCATGGGTCTCACCATACCCAGTAGAACCAAGACACTCTCCTCCAAAAAAGGAAGCCAATCTGGTGGTCCCCTGCCATAAACAAACACTACAACAGAAGGAGGAAACTGATGCAGAATAAGGTGAAGTCCCAAGACTGGGAAAAACTCCCTTATCAGCCTCAACAAAAAGTTGAGATCCCTCATCAAATCCTCTAAATCTAGGGATGAAAACAGAATTGCAGCAGATAGTAAAGACAACCACAAGGCTTTCTATAGTTAAGTAAAGAATCTCCATGGCAATACACAGATTTGCTCTGAGCTACTGCACAATAGTACCTCCTATACCAAGCCAACAGATATTGCCAATATACTAGCCAACAGATTCAGTGCCAACTTTACCCATCTCCACCCCCCCAAAGGACCAGTCACAATACCAGTAGATTGCCAGGCACCCAGTATTACTGCTGCACAGGTAAAACAGCACTGTCCAAGGCCAAGAATACAGCTTCTATGGGACCTGACAATATCCTTGGCTGTGTTCTACATGAACTGCAGAGTGAAATGTCACTTCACCAGTGTGCCTTGTTCAATCATAGCCTCACCTCAGGCGTTGTCCCTATGGAATGGCACACTGCTACAGTCATTCATCTCCACAAAGGAGGAGCAACTACAGACCCTGGGAACTATTTGCCCCATTAGCCTGATGAGTCTGATATGTAAAGCTATGGAACGCATCATCATAGACCTAATAAACAAGGTTATACAGAATCTCCAAACTCTGAATCCCACACAGTTTGTTTTTGTGAAGGGTAGATCATGCCTGTTCAACTTGGTCAACTTCTTTGAGTCAGTCACCAGAGCTGTGGATGAAGGCAAGGTGGTTCATACAGCCTACCTTGATCTGGCCAAGGCCTTTGATACCATTCCCCATGCAGAAATCATAGAAAAACTCACTAAACTAGGCATCAACCCCTATATCACTAGGTGAGTTGCAAACTGGCTCACAGGTAGAACCCAGAGTGTGAAAGTAGCTGACTCCAAGTCAGACTGTTGACCAGTCACAAGTGGAGTCCCACAGAGATCGGTCCTGGGTCATCTCCTGTTTGGTTTCTACTTCTCTGAAGTCCAAGCCAACATGAAGGGACTGGCTGACAAAGTTCACAGACAATTGCAAGTTGGGAGCTATTATTAACTCCCCAAGTGATGTTGACATCCTACAGAAAGGCCTCACTGAGACCAATGACTAGTGTCAGAACCATGGCCTTAAGCTCAATGCCAAAAAATGTGTCATCATCCCCTTTGGGAAAAACCCAATTCCCATGAATTACCACATTGATGGTAGTCCACTGAACACAGAAGGTGTTATAAGAGATCTGGGAACACAGGTTGACAGCAACCTCTCTTTTGACCACCACATTGTCACTATGGTCAGAAAGTCCCTCTGTGTGGCACATCTCATTACTAAGGGTTTTGCATCCAGGAAGAAGGAGGTCATTGTCTCCCTCAACTCTTCCCTCATTAGGTCAGTCATTGAGTATAATGCCCCATTTGGCATGTACCTCACTAAACACCTGCAACAACTGGTGAGGCCTCAAAAGTACCTCACAAAGAGGATCCTAGGCCTTAAACATTTGTCCTGTATGGACAGAATAAAAAAACTCCAACTATTCTCTGTCTCATATCACCTACTTAGTGGCAATCTCTGCTTGAATTACAAAGCCATGTCTGACCCAGCTTTGTTAGAAATTATACATCTAAAGAAATCCCAATCCCTCTGCACCACAGGCTCCAGAGACCTCAATCTCATTACCACAATCAACAGAACATGCTGGAGGGACAGGTTCATAACCCAGAAACTCCCCATGCTATCAAACAGACTTCCCATACATGTCAAGCAGAGCACCTCACTGGCCCTATTCAAGAGAAATCTTGATGAGTGGATGGGAAATAGAAAATTCACCCCATGGATCACTACAGTGGCTTTACTTGACAGAGGCACTGGGAACTAAGGTTGGGTGGCACGATGCCAGGGTAATCCTATGTGCTAGGCTTGTAAAGCCTCCAGGGCCATTAGCCTAGTACACACCTATGAACCTATGAAGCTATAAATCTGGTGCCCTAATTAACTAAAGTAAGAAGTGTGTGTGTCGGTGAGTGGGCCTAATTGTGTTCCTTTCATTGCTGGGCTGAATAGCTGCAACTGTCATTTTTGGACTGGTTTGTCTGTGCGAAGTTTGAACCTTGGGCTGAATAGCTGCAATGGTCGTTTTGAGGACTGGTTTGTCTGTGCGACATTTGGGCCTTTTTTTAGCTCCCTCACAGTTGTGAATAGTAACCTTCTGTAAGGGTGATTGATAATTCTTTTGGTTGTGAATAGTAACTGTTAGAAAAATATGTGCTTAGACATATAAACTGTTAGAAAAATATGTGCTTAGACATATATAAACTGTTAGGAAAATATGTGCTTAGACATATATAAATTATTAGAAGAATATGTACTCAAACATATATGTAGTGCAAAGAAACAGTATAATATGTAATGCATTTAATTCTATTTTACTAGAATGACTGTAGAAATAATCTTGCATGAAATAATTTGAAGCTTAGCTGTAGTGTAGTTAAAAACTCTGACCCTGACAGTAGCTAGCTCAGCATGCTTATGTCTTTCAGCATTATTATCTGCAGGGTCGGAAAGAAGTGAATATGTGTGCATGTGTATCTTTCTTCCTTCCACCGAGAAGAATGGCCTTGTGAACACTATCAGTGATAATGTCCAGCTGTTAACCAGAGAGACAAAGAGACGTATTAAGAAGACATTCATCCATTGTATTTGAACTAATCCAAGAGCCTTGAATTAGTTACATCCACGGAAAGACATTGTAACTGACCACGTGCCTTACAAGGCTGTAATATTCTCATGGGAAAACTTTTTGAAAAAGCATTACATCAACATTTACTTATGGACTATAGTGATGTAAAGGCCCTGTGACTGACCACGTCAGTAAGGTGGGCAAAAGCTGATTGTAAATGGTATATAATTGAAGGTATTTCCTGAATGTAATTAGTCAAAATTCTGTACATGTTATGTATGTTTTTTTGCCTCCTAATGTACATTAGATAAATGTTATTTTGAACCTCGAGCCTACTGTCTTACTGACTGTTATTTTGAAATGCCTAATGATTTTTACAGTCTGATTTTAACAATTTATTTAACATTTTGGTCCTTCTGAAAGCCAGAATTCCCTTGGTAAGCTGCAGGTCAGAGTACATAGGTGGTACTGAAAACTGCGCAGGAGAAGTTGCCAGAATGGTCCTTCTCGAGTGAAAAAGACCTCCGACTGAATTGTTGTATGTAAAGAGGCTGTCCACTTTCTGATCTGTGGCCGAAAAGCGGAAAACTGGATCCTAAGAAGAACAGCCGGTGGCGGAGGCTCAGGTAAGGAGAATTTCCCTCTTTGTCTTTGTTTTAGATCAGGGACCAGGTTACACTGTGCTATTGCTAAGGTTTGTGATAGCAGGGAGAGAGATAGTCGAAGTATTGTATCTTGAGTCATAGATCAGGGAATAACAAAGCAAAGTAAACAGTCATTCTAGACACTACTGTGGATACGGGGAAATAAGATACCACGTGGTACAAGAGAAGGGTTACGTAACAGTCTTTTTAAGACATGGGAAATCAGTGCACTAAGGGGTCACGAGATCCGCCCCTAACAGATGACGCGAAGTATATGCAATTGCAAAGAGCAGATAATGTGAGATGTTTTGCAAAATGGGTCAATAAATATGAATTTGATGGTAAATTAGATAAAATATCACTAGTGAAACTTTTGAAGCAATTAAAATCTGACGCAGAAGGTCAGGCAAAAAAACAACGACAGTTGGGTGTTCCTCAAGCACATAGGTGGATTGAGGAAGTGAACCGACGGGAACAGAAGATTAAAAATGCGAAAGCATTATTTTTAGACAAGGAAGATAATAATACAGTAGTAGCAACGGCCCCTCCCCCACCACCTCCTCCGATACCTTATTCAGGATATGAAGCGGGAGGGCGGGCTGGACCCCCCCCCACGTTATCCTGAGGCAACAGGGGTATTAAAACAACCATTTGTAAGAGAACCTGTTGAAACTAGATCCCGAACACGTAAAACACTTAGAGATGTTCAACTAAGTAGAGATTCATTAGATGAGAGTGAGGAAATCTGTCCATTAATTGAAGTACCAAACCCACAGGCAGGACAGGAAGGCCAGGACTCAACTCTCTTAGTATATAGACCATGGACACTGGAGGATATCCGGAAAGCTACAGAGGGAATTCCCCATCCAAAAATTAACTTTGAAAAGTTTATACAAGACTTACAGGGTATGAGATTGAGTTACCACTTAAATGGGGAAGAGGTAGAGAAGGTAATTAGACAAATTATAGGTCCGGACTGGCACATGGTTTGTGGCGTCTGGAATGCTCGTGACGCGCAACTTAGACCACTCCTACATAGTGACGCAGAGCTAGATACTAGGTTGAAGGGTCTTACAGACCGAATTACTGAAAAATGGAAACCTAGAGCAGACTGGACTTGTATTAACCAGTGCATACAACAAGATAATGAAACAGTGGATGCATACTATGGTAGATTATTAGAATGTTTCAATAACCATAGTGGTATGATTGTTCCTGAAAATCAGAAAAATGATAGCCCATATGAACAACAACTGAAAAATGCATTTTTAAAAGGTTGCATTGCCCCTATCAGTAGCTTCATCACGAAGCATATGATAGATCATCGAACGAGTAGGCTTCAAGCCTTACTAGAGTATGCTAGGCATGCTGAAAGACATTTTAACAGCAAAAAGAAAAAGAAGACGCAGGTCTTCACAGCTGAAGACTGAGCAGAAGTCTTTGTAGTACAGTCAGGTAAAAAGGGTAAGCGAAATACTCAGGGCAACAAACGCTCTGACAGGGACCCAGAGGTCTATGAGGATAGGAAAAAAAGAGGTGAGTGCTTTAACTGCGGGAAGAGAGGACATTTAGCAAGGGATTGCAGGAACAAACCACCTGCAGAAAAAAAGGATAAAAATGATGAGGATTGACTATATGACAGTCATACTGCTCAGCAGTCATCAGGAGAGACTAATGAGCAGGGAGATAATGTAAATATAATAGAAGAAACAGATGACATACAAACGGATGTAGAAGCTGGGGAAAGTGAAGTTTTAGATTTAGCCTTGTTGAGCTTGGAGCTCTATTTAGCAGACACAAAACCGGAAGTTACACTTCTGGTGGAGGGGAGAGAAGTCAAATTTTTGTGTGATTCAGGAGCATCACGAACTTTGATACATCCTTCAAAGTTACCGGAGCACTCTGAATCACCTGACTACATATTAGTGAAAGCAGCAAACGGACAGCTATACAGGGAACCACTTTCCCATGATATAGCAATAACTGACCCTGTCTCGGGTATGACCCAGAGAAGTAAAATAGTACTTTCTGCAAAATGTCCAATGAATTTATTGGGAAGAGATCTTATGCAGCTTTTTGGCATAGCAGTAGTTCCCACCATGAAGGGTATGGAGGCACAGAGACAAATGGATGCTTTTGTAGTGCGATCGGAGGGTGAAGCCTATTATTGGTACAGCCAGGACCTGGTTACGACCGGTCCAGGGGCAGTGACCAAAGAACTGATGAACGTAGCCATCAGTAAGGTGCCCTCCCTCGACTTTGATCAGCAACATTTGTTACATTGTACTCTATACTATTGTAGCACACCGGGGCCTGATAAGGCATATGAACAAAAATTGTTCAGAAATCCTGCAAATAGATTAGTATTACGGACTTTGTATTGGGATACTGAGGGTAATAGTGTGGTGAGTTGTTCATTACCTCAGGAATTCATGGAATTGTATAAGTCCAACAAGCTACCGCATGTCAGTTTAACCAAAAGCAGAAATGTTAGGTGGGTAGATCTGGGTGACAAAGTGACAAGATGGGAGAAACAAACCGACTCAGAACTGTCGGAGCAAGGAGTACAGAAACAGAAACTGAATTGGCTAACGCAAGCGCGCCCAGCTGTACACTTACAGCAAAGTGAGGACAGTTGATTAGCGTTCTTGTTAGAAGAAGAAGAAAAAGCCTTGGGTGATATACCAAGCACTCTTTGGTCAACAGGGAAATCAGATGTAGGGCTTATTCGAACAGCAGGTCCAGTAACTATTACACCAAAATCAGCATTTAGACCACAAAAAAGACAATATCCTTTGAGGAAGGATGCAGAGCAGGGAATCAAACCTATAATAATGGCATTACTTAAGGAAGGGATACTGGTAGAGTCTTTGGATTCACCATGTAATACTCCTCTATTTCCTGTTAAAAAAGCAAACGGGGAATGGCGGATGGTACAAGATTTACAAGCCGTGAATGATGCGGTAATACCTAGGGCACCTACGGTGCCAGACCCACATACTTTATTAAATGACTTGAAGCCACAACAGAAGTATTTCACTGTGGTAGACATAAGCAATGCTTTCTTTTCAATACCTATACACCCTGATAGTCAATATTGGTTTGCGTTTACATTTCAGGGTAAAAGGTATACATATACTCGACTACCACAGGGATATAGCGAAAGTCCAACAATATTCGCACAAGAGATGGCTAGCAACCTGGCGGGATTTACTCCACCAGGGGGCAGTCAAGTGTTACTTTATGTAGATGACATCTTGCTTGCAGCCCCTACCCAGCAGCAATGTAGGGAAGACACAATAGCATTGTTGAAGTTTTTGGCAGAACAAGGGCACAAAGTAAACAAGCACAAATTGCAACTTTGGAGAAAGCAGGTTAAGTACCTGGGATATGTGATATCCAAGGAGGGTAGAACATTAGATGAAGCTAGGAAAACAGCGATTTTGCAAGCACCTAAACCAACTACCAAAAAGGAAATGATGTCCTTTCTGGGAACGACTAATTTTTGTCGAAGTTGGGTACCGAATTATGCTCTGGAGATAGCTCCATTGGCTGATTTAATATTTAAAACACTGATGGCAGCACAAGAGACACTACATTGGACATCGGAAGCAGAAACAGCTTTTTGCAGACTAAAACAATTGATAGTTTCATCATTAGTTTTAGGACTTCCGAATTACCATAAGAGATTTTTTCAGACCGTGGATTGTAGGCAGGGAAATATGACGTCAGTATTGACGCAACAACATGGCAGTAAGCAACGCCCCATAGCTTACTATTCATCGCAGTTAGATCCGGTGGCACGGTCATTGCCACATTGTGTACAGGCAGTTGTCGCAGCTGCTATGGCAGTACAGGCTTCGGCCTCAGTGGTGTTGTTTCACCCTCTCACTTTGAGAGTGCCTCATGCAGTTGCGATAATTTTACTGCAAGAGAAAATAGCATTTTTATCTCCTGCTAGACATCTTTCTTGTATGACCATACTATTGAGCCAACCCCATATGATAATTGAACGATGCACAACATTAAATCCATCAACGTTGCTTCCGACTCCTGTGGATGGCACACCACACAGTTGCCTACAGGAAATGGAACAAATAACTTTACCTAGACAAGATCTCACTGATGTGTCTTTAGCTGATGCAGAGGTGACATTTTATGTAGACGGATCATGTAGAAAGGGTCCTACAGGGAAGAATCTAGTGGGTTATGCAGTAGTAACAGATGTTGAAATTGTAGAAGCACAACCCCTGCAGCATAACCTGTCTGCTCAAGCAGCAGAATTGATAGCTTTAACACATGCCTGCACTTTAGCGAAAGACAGATGTGTAAACATATATACTGATAGTCAGTATGCTTTCTCTACAGTGCATGTTTTTGCTAACAGTGGAAGAATAGGGAATGATAACATCCACTGGCAAACCCGATTAACCATGCAATTGATTTTGAATCTGTTAGATTCCATTCAGTTACCTACTAAAGTAGCTATTTGTAAATGTGCAGCTCATACTAAACAACAGGATAAGATTTCAAAAGGAAATGCTCGGGCTGATGCAGCTGCAAAGCAAGCTGCCTCAGACCCAGAGACTTTGTTTTCAAATGAGGAATTACAACCTTCTGACACTTTAGATCTAGAAATGTTGAAAACAATGCAGACATTGACTACAAAGGCAGAGAAGCAGAAGTGGGTTAGACGAGGAGCAATTCTTGAGGAAGGACTGTACATCTCCAAAGAGAAGAAGCCAATATTACCATCTAATTTATTTAAATATGCGGCTTTGTTGAGCCATGGGCAGAGCCATGTCTCAACAGGGGGGATGGTACAGTTAGTTAACAGAACATTCCAAACATATGGATTCACGAACTACACACAAAAAATTTGTGCAGCATGTCATATTTGTAGTAAACATCATGCACAGGGAGCATTTAAACCGAAGCGAGGGAGTTTCCTACACTACCATATCCGTTCCATACTATTTGTATGGATTTTATAGAACTGAATAAATGTGAAGGAAAGAAATACTGTTTAGTGATCATAGATATGTTTTCAAAATGGGTAGAAGCTTTTCCAACTAGGAATCCGGATGCAGCAACAGTGGCAAAAGCCTTAGTAAAGGAAATTATTCCTAGATTTGGCATACGGAGAAAATTTATAGTGATAATGGAACACATTTTGTTAATCAGACAATCCAGCAACTTGGGAGATTCTTTGGGATTTCTTTGAAGAACCATTGTGCTTATCACCCCCAGTCAGCAGGACTGGTGGAGAGGTACAATGGGATTTTAAAAAATAAGTTAAGGAAATTGATGAGTGAGACTCAGAAGAATTGGATTTGCTGTCTACCTTTAGCACTGCTGAGCATGAGAACAGTTCCAAATGTAAAGGGTTTGACCCCCTTTGAAGTAGTATTCGGAAGAGCATATTATGTGCCACAGTGGAAAGCCCTCATGCCTGCAGAGCTGGAGGCCGATAGCTCATTAGCCAGTTATATGAAAAGATTGTTAACAAATAAGACTGTTTTGCAGTTGAACTCTTTTTCAGACAAAGAAGAAACAAAACCAGAAGCCGTGCTGACCCTGGGGTCCTGGATTTGGCTGAAGGTTATAAAGAGGAAAAATTGGACGAGTCCGAGGTGGGAAGGTCTGTACCAGGTACTGTTGGCAACGCCTACTGCAGTAAAAGTTGCTGAGAGATCATCCTGGGTTCATCTGATGCACTGTAAACCGCTCAAGGAGTTTAAGTTAGACAAACATTTTGTAGCTGATATACCACAGAAACAGGATGGCCAGGGGCAGAGTGTATAGAAATGCAAAACAACCCCAAAGACATTGGTTCACTGGCCTACTGATCATACACCTATTAACCATGCTTGTGATGACTTTTTTGTTGTTATGGTTTTTCTTACATATAACTACACAAGTGAAACTGATGAAACGTGATGAACTGGCCATAGATTGGCATCCAAACTTTAACACGTACCTAGGTATGAAACGTGTATATGTAGAGACTATGAACGTTTCAAACTGCTGGGTTTGTACTGCTATACCTACAGCATATGGAGGACTTTTGATGTCTGCTGTCCCCTTGGGGATAAATGAGACTTGGGAGAATTTATTATTCGACACAGGTACTGTGAGATCACAGGACAAAGTGGCATTGTACTTACCCGTTACACAAAGAGGAATTGTTTGTTTTATTAAAAATGATACACTCCAAGTTGGTTGGAGTAATTGTAACATAACTGTGTCTTACAAATGTTATATAAAAGCTAAAGACAAGAGCACTAGTTGTAGCACAAATTACGATTCGTATTTGAGCTTGATGAAAACAATGTTAAGAGATGTGCAGAGAAATCCTGAAATGTATAAACAGTTATCTGTTATAGACAAGAAAATGTTTCATTCAGAGTTAACCCGCATCAGTACTAAAGTAGAAAAATGTTATTTTGTTTGTGGGAAAAAAGCATATAAATGGTTACCTGAGAATTGGTCCAGCAGTTGTTTTTTGGGTTATCTGGTTCCAGCCATAAGACATACTGCAGAATTGCCTCTGGGTAAGATACGCAATGTGAGAGATGTAGTTCAAAAACCTGGGAACACAGTCGGGAATCCTACTAATCCAGTGGGTAAGATTGAAGCAAGCTGGAAAGACCAGTCGTCTGTGAAAGATAAAGAAAAATTGACTCATATGGACTTGAGTGACAGTGTCATATCCTGGGCTGGAATATTCCCAGCCTATGGAGCAGTCAAATCGATTTGGGAACTGAGGAAATTGTCAAAACTTCTCGAAGTAATGAGCAATGCGACTTTTTCCGCTCTCGAACTTGTGACTGATGAACTGAATGCAATGAGAACTGTAGTGCTACAAAATCGAATGGCTCTTGACTTCACCCTAGCGGCGAGAGGTGGTACGTGCGCGCTTATCAAAGAAGAATGCTGTGCGTATATTCCAGACAACAGACATGAAATAAATGATCACCTAGAGGTAATACAGCAGGTATCAGCTATGGCGGAACCAGGCCCAAACCCACTGATGAACTTTTTCCAGAATCTATTTGGGGGGTGGGGTTCAATCCTAATGAATATTTTGATTGCTATTTGTGTGGTTTTGCTCATAATTGGAGCATGTGTCTGCTGCGGGATACCCTGTGTGAAAAGATTAGTTAGAGATTTTGTTGACATATCAGTAACTGAGACTATGTACCAGGACATGGAATTGAATCTGTTGATACCAAGTGAAAGCCTATCTGAAATATAAAACGAATGACTTGCTTAGCTGAAAGTCCTTAGAAAGGAAAAGGCTAAGGAATGAAATGATATTGTTTATGTTTCTAAAAAGAATGAAAAGCATTAACAGGAGGGAGCATGTTAGAAAAATATGTGCTTAGACATATAAACTGTTAGAAAAATATGTGCTTAGACATATATAAACTGTTAGGAAAATATGTGCTTAGACATATATAAATTATTAGAAGAATATGTACTCAAACATATATGTAGTGCAAAGAAACAGTATAATATGTAATGCATTTAATTCTATTTTACTAGAATGACTGTAGAAATAATCTTGCATGAAATAATTTGAAGCTTAGCTGTAGTGTAGTTAAAAACTCTGACCCTGACAGTAGCTAGCTCAGCAGGCTTATGTCTTTCAGCATTATTATCTGCAGGGTCGGAAAGAAGTGAATATGTGTGCATGTGTATCTTTCTTCCTTCCACCGAGAAGAATGGCCTTGTGAACACTATCAGTGATAATGTCCAGCTAGTAACCAGAGAGACAAAGAGACGTATTAAGAAGACATTCATCCATTGTATTTGAACTAATCCAAGAGCCTTGAATTAGTTACATCCACGGAAAGACATTGTAACTGACCAGGTGCCTTACAAGGCTGTAATATTCTCATGGGAAAACTTTTTGAAAAAGCATTACATCAGCATTTACTTATGGACTATAGTGATGTAAAGGCCCTGTGACTGACCACGTCAGTAAGGTGGGCAAAAGCTGATTGTAAATGGTATATAATTGAAGGTATTTCCTGAATGTAATTAGTCAAAATTCTGTACATGTTATGTATGGTTTTTTGCCTCCTAATGTACATTAGATAAATGTTATTTTGAACCTCGAGCCTACTGTCTTACTGACTGTTATTTTGAAATGCCTAATGATTTTTACAGTCTGATTTTAACAATTTATTTAACAGTAACCTTCTCTAAGGGTGAGTGATAATTCTTTTGGATGAAACTTTGCCTACGAGTTGTCATCTGTAGGGTTTGCTTATCGAGACTTGTTGGGACCTCTACATTTTGGATTTGTTGTAAATGATTGTTGAATATGAGCAGAGTTGCTTTTTAGGGACTTTGTTCACTGCTTGCACAGCTTTTAGCTGTTTTATTTCTTAGTTTTATGATACTTCCCTTCTATCCTGCCTGAGTAACATTTGTAGCTTCACTAACTTGTTGCTGTCTATATTGCTTTGTGTTTATTTTTGCATACAGGTGTATTAACTGCTTTATTTATTGAGGGGTATTTCAAATGTTTTATAATATTGTAAGGAAAAGTATTCCTCTATTTACTATTGTCTCCATTTTTTGCAGATTATCTACTTTTGTTAATCTGTCTGCATTTACTTATATGTCACTTTTTATTTTGGAAATTTATTGGATCGGTGGTCAGGTGACTGCTGTCTACTAATTTAGGAGACCGTGTTTTGTATTTTGATTAAGACAAACTTTGTTTTTAGCCTTATTGTTGAGACCTTTGAGGTTTCTATATTGCCACGTATTTTTTGGTTTGTAAAGAACATATATTTTGTGGTATATCTTAATATCTCTTTATTTTTTTCTAGAAACTGCCTGTCACATTTAAAACTGCTTTATATATCGTATTGTTGTAACTGTTGCCTAACGCCTATCACTAATGATGTTGCCATTTCTTTTCCTCTTCCCTCTATTTACATTGACATATGTCACATCTTATCACACTCCCCTACAATTCTCCCCTTACCCCCCACTCGGAACCTACATCCCTCCCAAAATCTATCCAGGTCCTACCATACTCCTATATGCTCACACTCACTGTGCTCTACCATACTATTTATTCTTTAAAATAAAATTACTCCTCTTATTAAAACTAATCTCAAACTTAAAACCCAAATTTCTCTATCCTCTCCCTCATCCTATCTCTTTACTCTCTATCCTTACAACACTCCTCCTTTCAGGTGATATACATCCCAACCCTGGTCCTAATATCCAACTCTTATCTTCTAATTCCTCTACTCCATCTACTATTACTATTACTTCTTCCCCCCACACCTCTAGCAATCCTACTCTCACTAGTACCTCCCCACCCACTCTCACTTCTACATACAAAATCAAAAGACATAAATTCTTCTTCCTTAATATACAGAGTATCTGCAACAAAGTGCCTGATCTCCATGCTCTCATTCAACACTATACTCCCCACATTTTAACTCTCTCAGAAACTTAGCTAAAACCCCACATCCACAACTCTGAGATCTGCCCCCCCGGTTTCAATATCTACAGACAGGACAGACCTAGCAAAAAGGGAGGTGGTGTCTCCATTCTTTTTTCTGACTCTCTCAATATTTTACCACATTGAATTACCCCTCCCTCCTTCCACCCTGCAGAGCTACTCATCGTAACCTGTCATCTCAACAACTACCAAAAAATGGCCATAGCCTCAATCTATATTCCACTAGGGAATAATATCACCATCCTTGAAAACATCTTATCTTTGTGTTTTCATCACATCCCCTTTGAAGCTATTATACTCGGGGATGTAAATATTGACTGGAACTTAGTTAACTCCAATACACTGTCTCATAGTCTCAACCTACACGGTTTTACTCAACTTGTTTCCTCCCCCACCCACCTTGGCAAAACACACTCTAATACTATCCTAGACTGGATTCTTGTAAATTCTCCTAATTTGTACCACCAGCCAGGAACACTATCTGACTCCATTATTGACCACCTATCTATCCACATTATTAGGTACTCACCCAAACTTACTTGTTCTCATCTCTTTAAATATATCCGTAACCAAAGAAATTTCAATATCACTTCCTTTAACAAAATTCTCTCAAATATTAACTGGTCCTGCCTATATTCTCTTCCTTTAAATGATGCAGTTAGCTACTTCAACCAGACATTCCTAAACATACTCAACTCTCTGGCCCCTATCAGGAAAATAAAAGTCAAAGCTAAATATGCCCCCTGGCTATCCAAAGCAACTTTCCACCTTATGCATAAAAGAGATGCCACTTGAAAACAATATAAAAAAAACAAATCTTCTGTCTTCCTTCAATCTTACGTGGAACTTAGAAACCTTATAAAAAAAGAGTCAACCAAGTCAGAAGAAAATTTTACCTCTCTGATCAATCTCTGAAACCTACTAACCCCCAGAAGTTCTGGTCATCCATAAAAATTCTTCTCAATCCTGGCTCACCCACAAACCCTAATCCTTTTCCCAATCAATCTCTCCCGGATACCGCCATTCATTTTAATCACTACTTTATTGATACCATTTCTAAACTTGTAACTAACAACTCTAATATTCCCAACCCCACCTCTCATTCCACTTCCAGTACTATCACTTCCATTACGACACCCACTTTTTCTCCATACCCCCAACCTGATACCTCTAACCTCTCTGACCCCTTCTTGCTCAAACCTGTATCTGTTAGTTATAGTAAAACTCTCCTTAGTAAACTCAAACCTTGTTCCCCAGCTCCTGATAACCTACCTTCCCAATTCTTGAGAATTGCTGCTAACTCTGTGGCCCTTCCTGTCTCCATTCTAATAAACCGCTCAATCCAAGAATCTATTTTCCCTCTATTGGAAGGAATATTATACTATCCCACTACATAAGGGTGGAAACTCCACAGAACCATCTAACTTCCATCCCATTTCTATTCTTTCTCCCCTCTCCAAAATTCTAGAAAAATGTATTCATTCTCAACTGCTTTCCTACCTTACTCAAAACAATCTTTTAACCAATACCCGGCATGATTTTTAGGCCCAAACACAGTACTAACACAGCACTTTTATTCTTCTCTCATACAGTAGCTGAGGCCGGAGACAATAATAAACTTGTGTCTTGCCTTTTCTTGGATCTGTCAAAGGCTTTTGACACTGTTTCTCACAAGATTCTACTTCAAAAACTTTCTCAGCTGAACATTTCTATCCCCACTCTAAATTGGTTCTCTAGTTACCTGACCAGTTGCTTACAAGCAGTTAAATGGCAAAATTCCTTCTCACCCTTTCTGCCAGTTCAGACCAGTGTTCCTCAAGGTTCATTTCTTGCCCCCTCCTTTTCAACCTCTTCACCAATGGCCTACACACTGTCAGCAGTCTCTCCCCTATCATACAGTATGCAGATGATTCAACTCTGATTTCCATTTCTGACTCTATCAATAACCCCCACCATATCACCCAGTTTTCATTTCACTCTGTTGAGAAGTGGGTCTCCAACAATCAACTTATTCTGAATCCCTCTAAACTAAGCTCTTACTATTCATACCTAAAGCTCTAGCCCATCACAAATCCACCTTTCTCGTATCCTCATTAAATGGCACCATCATATCACCAGATTTACACACTAAACTCCTAGGTGTCATCATTGATGACCAGCTCAAACTAGACCTCTAAATACTTCATTCTATTAGGAAAACACACCAAAAACTGGGCATGTTATATAGAAACAGCAAATTCCTGACCTCCAACTCTAAACTACTGCTAGCCCAATCCTATGTCCTTCCGGCCCTCTTCTATGGCTCCCCTCTATTTTCCAATTTACAATATAACCTGCTGGCAAAACTTGACCAAACTTATAACAAAATTGCTAGATTTGTCACCAGCAGCCCCTATAAATCCCATCACTGTTCTGCTCTCAAAAGACTACATTGGCTCGAATCCCACACCTTCTGACCAAATGTCAGTTGATCCAAGCTTTCCAAATTCTTAATTCTAACTCTGACTGTCCATCTCTGTCCAACCTAATCTTCTGGTACATCCCTCCCCGATCCCTGCGCAGCTCTGATAAACTCTTTCTACAAGTCTATAAACCCAATATTAACATAGGTAAAATACTTTATAAACACTCCATCTCCCTTATTTGGAATAATCTTCCACTCCATATTAGAAGTCATACTTCTCTTCCTAACTTCAAACATGACCTTATTTTGTACCTCCATAGCAACCCTATATGTACCTGCAACCCTATATGTACCTGTAACGCTAAATGTACCTGTAACCATCCTACTTAACTCCTCCCTTTCCATATTCCCATTTCTTCACTAGACTTATCATTAAGACCTTTTTCCTCTTTCTTATCTTACTTTATCCAATCTGCTCTTATTTCTATAACCTCCCTCTTTATATAATTTACTTTATCCTACTGCTCTTCTTTTTTCTCCTCCCTGTAGATCACTTCATTCCTCCTCTACTCCTATCTTCTTTTGCACTTTCCTTCTTCTGACCTTGTATATAGCTATGTACTATTCTTTTGATTATATTTATTTTTCTTATCCATTGTATCCATAAGTTTGTTTTGCTCTTTATATTGTTAACTTGTCTCTATTTGTATGTATTTGTATGTTTTGTTCGGGGCTTTTCCCCTCGGGTCTCCACTGAAAATGGGTAATTTCTTACCCAGTTGGATTAACCCAGTTAACAAATGTGAAATAAATAAATAAATAAATACTTAACCTACTTAAGATGTAACATTATAATCACCATACCACGCTCACCTCCTTAGTCTCCTAGCTCACAGGGCTGGTCTAATTGGCACAAATTCTTTCAACCCCAACCCCTTATGTGCCATAAGTCTAACAATCCATTAAGACTCCAAAGTCTCTGTATGACTGATCAAATCACCTTCTCCCAGGTGGTCATAAACCAAATCTATAACCTGAAACCAAAAGGTGTGAGAATTACCTGTATTCAAAGTATGTTTGGCTAAGGCACTACATTCATGACCATAGTTATTGTACAAAGAGGCAATGCAAGGTCCCTGGCCAGGCCGGTGCGTCATTTGGGAATGAACAACTAGAGTCAGCTCACCTATGATGATACGTGGGAGAGAATGTCATCTATCTTGCTGCATGAGTGAGACCTGCTGGGTGGTCATTGTACCCTTGGGCTATAGGTGCTAGCAGGGGTGCAGTCTGTCTAGAAGTATTCTGGCCATGGGAACTGATGATTAGGAATAATGTTTTGCTTCATCCAGGCTGTGCAGGCAGCAATACAACTGTATGTCATTGAAGAGAGGGAGGCACTACAAAAATATTTCTAGAGAATGCAGAAGATAACACTGAAATGAAAGACCCTCATATGTACTCTAGTTGATGAAAGTGAGGGTGCCAGTTCTGGCTATCTTGTCCTTCTCGGATGAACCAGGCTGGAGTAGCAGGCCAGGCGTCATGACCAGCATGATAAAATATAATTCAGATAACAGAAAATAGTCAGATTACAAATGGGAAATACATATAAGTATGAGATGGAGGGAAATGGTGTGAAAGGAGTGTAAATGTAAAGCAGAAAAAGGATTAAAATATATTAAAATAAGTGCACTTGTTGTTGGGGGTGGTGTTTCTGCTTTTGTCACATTTGTTTGCTGGTTCTCTTGGGATATATCCCCTTCAACTTTACAAGCAGACCGCAGGTCAACTCAGATAGTACTTAAGAAAACTTCCATAAGTCAAAGTAACTATGTTTTAGATGTTTATCAAATTAAAAGTGATCAGTCCTTTATTCCTTGAAGTTCTTTTTTAATGTCTGACATTCCTGCTATCATATCATAGCTCATCAGCCAGTGTACCACACATGCATGTGGTATGAATTTTTTATTGTAATGTATTTGCCATACTATTCATTTTTTGTAGCTTTGACCATAAATATCCAGCTGTAAATTTAAACAAAAAGTATGAAAAAGAGAAATATTTTGCAGATTAAATAAATGTTGTAGAATGAGAAAATCAAACCTCAGACTAAAAAAAACACAGCATAATGAAATTACATCTCTCCCTCTTCCTCTTAGCCAACATCATTCCTTAACTCATGTGACATCCTAAAGAGCATAATAACTTGATCACACACATACTGCAGCAATGAAGTCTACAGTGTCTGCATTCTTTAAAGAAAATGTAAATGAATCTGCTTTGGCCTTCATGATTTCCATGTTCTGCTAATTCTTTTCTATTTAACTATTCATTACAAATAAAAACTACAACCTCTTCAAAAGTATCATGCATCATGCGGTCAGAATTAGTTCTTTCCTTTTTACTTTCCTAAAACTGCTTTCTAAGTCGTACCTTGAACCATTGTAATGTTTACTTTAATCAGAGCATCCCTTCATTATCTTCTGCAATACTCTGCCATAACTGCTGTTTAGTAATGCTGCAGTATCTTGTTCTTAATGACATTTCTGGACATCCCTTTCCTCTGTTTTGCAGCACTAATTTAATTGAGACCAAACAAGTCTGTGTCTCTTCCACTAGAGTCTGCACTTTCTATTGGTCACATTCCTTGATAAAGGAGGTCATTGATTCAACATGTCAGGAGTGCAGGAGGCCATGAAATATTTACCTGAGTGCTTGATTGTTCTAGCAGTATGCCACAGCTGTATTGTTTTAGCTAGTTGCTGCAGAGTTCTGTGTATATGCACAGCCACAGTCTTCTGTGCAATATTGCGATCTGGTTTACTTATACAACTTAGAGTCACTCAATAGGCAAATGAAAACTTAGGGAATCAAACCCTGGACCACAGGCTGCAACTTGTTCAAGCTCATAGCCTTTCTTCTCCATAGTTATCACTGGGCTGCCTGCTCTCCTAGTGCAAGTTGTTGGGAAGGCTTCAGATATCATGAATAGAGGAAAGGGGGAGAAACAGGTTGTTTTGCCAGTCCAGAAAATGTAGCAAAATGAGATGGCATCCAAATCAACGAGCAAAGCATGATCAATAAAGCTTCTAGTAGAAATTTAAGATGATCCAGCTGAGGTGAGTAGTTCAATAGATGGAGTTCATTTATTTAAATATTACAATGCACTCCTTAAAGCAAACTCAAAAAAGCATATTTTAGATACTGAAAAAGTGTCAGATAAGTGAGAGGAACTTGTGAGCATGAAGGCTTGTGATCTCTCTAAAGCTAATGGGAAGTAACATGAAGTGAAACCAAAAAATATTAACTCTTGAAAGATAACTGTGAATATGACAATATGTGGTTACAAGACCAGTAGCTAGAATTTCATTAGCTAATATTGTTACTGAATTAACATAGCAGGTACAGTTCTGTTTCTTGTTGTGTCTTTCGGCTTTTCCCGATCAGGGGTCGTCACAGCGGAACTCCAGTCCGCTAATGATTGGTAGTTGATTTTTTCGTGTTGAGTTACCAGCCCTGATGCACAACCTTCAATGAAGGTACGCCCATTCATGTATGTCTCCACGCAGAAGACGCTCTAGCTGAGAATCGAACCAGACAGCATCTTACTGTGAGGCGACAACGCTACAGCAGCACCACCACTTTGGATATATTTACCACTGATATACCGAGCAGTACCTGTACTTAAATACCTCTACTCTGTCTAAAGTACAGATGGACAGCAAAAATCTACCCTTGAAATTATTTATTGTACCTGTATACATAAAGGCATGCAGTGTTGTCTATCCTTGAATTTCAAGTAGTAGGGTCTACATATGAGGAACTTCAGTTTTCTGGAAAAAAACTTTTTTTGTGATTGTCACACTGCCAACCCATCTGTCTGGAATTTTGCAAATTATTCTATGCCATTTATGAATATTGATATGACTTATACAGAACTGTATGTTATATGCTGAGCTAAAATGTAAGCACAGCATGCCCTGCTGGATTAGAACAGAAATGTATATAAACTATTGTAATTGTGTAACTGTATATGTTTTAACAGTAGAAACTGGGACATAAAAGGTTAACTTGCAAAACTTCAAGAAAATAAATTGAAATTAAATTGTTTTACAATTGTGCTATAAAAGTTATCTCTCAGTTTCAGTGAAGCAGACACAATGTCTAAAGCTAGACATTTTTGTATTGTCTTGGAAGAGAAGTAATTACTAGGTTTGAGATGCAGAAGTGTTTTATTGTTTTATGACTTTCATGATCTGCAAACATCTGAGAGATATGTATTTTTCACAGAGAGATGTTAAATTCTGTTTCTGACAAAAGGGGTTTAGCCTGGGAACTAAAGTCAGGTAACAAAAAAGTGAAGTCATCCAAGCTAACCCAGCAGTAAAAGTTGATATTAATTTAATAACTTTCTCAGAGAGAGACTGTGCATTTTGTATCTGTCTTTTGACCCAACAACAATATCAACTCATCACTTTCTGCACTTGCCTTGCTGCAAGTAAGTTTTTAGGGCATAGTAACTCTTTTAGATTCAGATAGGAATGTAGTAAAGTATAGCTTAGATTTTTTTTTATTTATTTGAGACTGTCCTGCAATGTTGTTTTAAATATTTCCTGTGATTTTGAACTCTGAAGTCACTGTGAATACAGATTTAGTATTGTCTTTTATTATGTATTATTAAATATAAAAAAAAGTATACCACCACGAAGGCAGTAAATAATTCCAGGAAAGATTGGATTCTTGCACTAAATAGTACTCTTTATTTAAGCACAAACGAAGATGTTGAGCGCTTTCATCAATGTACAAATGACTTCTTCAGAACACAATGCATAAAAGCTTACTCCCTTATATATTCAAAAAAACACCATTTACACTCGTTATTCAATTAATATGTGGGCTGGCATTAAGTGATTAGATACCTCCAATTTCTATTCAGCCTGCTACTTTACAATGAACTTGTAAAATATCTTGTTAAATGTCTGCTTTATGAAAGTAGCTAATATACGATTAACCACAATTCAATAAAAATATTACATTTAATCCAAATCTTATACATAACTATACTAACCATAACTGAACACCAGCTGGATAGTGGTAAAAAACAGGCTATGTCCTTGGTTTGTGTTTTGTACTAACAAACTGTATACATACATAACAATTTGAAAAAAGAGAGAATCAAAGGTGTGCATCAAAATTCAAATTGTATACAAAATATGTATAAAACATTTTAAAATATTTATAATTATAATATAAATAATATATATGTAGGATAAAATTATACTAAAAAAATACAGCACTATATATGACCTGTCTATCTAAAAAAAACAACAGCACTTATCGCTTGAGAATATACTTATCTAGATGTTATGCATATGTGCATATAATATGTTATATTATACTCTAACCAAGGGTTTGGTAGGAATCATTTCATTAAGTCCAGGGGATGTAGCTGCATTAAGTCTTATCTGCCACCTAATTTCCTTTTCACTCAAGATTGCCTTAATATTTCCCCATCTAGGGTTGAATGGTACAACTTCCAAGATGGCAAATTTGAAGCCAGTGCAATCTGAGCTATTTATAAGATGACGAGATAATGCATTATTCATATGTTTTCTAATGCAATACATGTGATCGTATATTCTGTTTTTAAAACAGCGATCAGTTTTCCAAATATAATAATTCATACGTGTCACATACTGCTAGGTATACTAAATGCTGTGACAAACAATTTCCATGACAAAATCTCACCTTACTTCTTAAATTGTTATTTAGGGTGATAGAAAGTTCTTCAAAAATATACCTGCAATAATTGCAACGTCCACATTTTTTTGTACCCCCTTTGGATGTCTTCCCTTTCACCTGATAACTAGATTTAACTTCAATAATTCTCTTCATATTGTTCCCAGTTTTGTATACAAATTGTGGTCTGTATGGTACTTTATCCTTAATAGTAACATCACTTGTCACTATATTCCAGTTGGAAGTAATGATGTCCTTTACTTCATTCGTATGCCTACCATATTTTAATATGCATGCTTTAACATAGTTGTCATTTCTGGTATTAATATTGGTGTTAATTTTGTTATTTCCCTCATTATTTTTCTGAAGTCCTATACCTATAAGTGGTGGATACTTCCTACCCCATTCCTGAGTAGTATACCTGATCACATCATTGATCATAGCAATGGGGTAGCCCTTATCCATAAATAAACTTCCAATATAAGATAATTATTGCTGCATGCATTCCTTAACCGAAGTCATCCGTGCAGCTCTGATGCACTGCCCCTTAACTATGCCTCGTTTGGTGGCATAAGAATGAGCACTATCAAAGTGTAAATAACCGTTGCTGTATGTGTCCTTCCTGAAAATCCGTGACTGGAAGGATTTCCCATCACTATACAGATATACATCGAGATAATTAATCCCCACCGTGTCAAACTGATGGGTGAACTTAAGGTAACTGGTAGTATGATTAATATAATCTACAAACTCGATTAATTTTCCCAAGTCTCCTTCCCAGAGAACAAAGATATCATCCAAGTAACGGACATAACTTTTGATGTTAGACATCCAAGTGGATTGCAAAACAAATTCATTCTCCCAATCAAGAAGTACAAGATTGGCGTATATGGGGGTACAGGCTGCCCCCATAGCTACGCCAGTCCTCTGCCTATAATACTCTCCCTCATAATAGATATAGTTGTGGTCAAGTACTATATCCATAAATTCGGTAAGTAGGAAGACATCATCCTGTCCTAGACCACTAAAATTGTGTATACTGTTTTGGAATCTAATAATACCATCATTCTTGGGAATACAGGAGAAAAGGTCCTGTATGTCAATTGTGACAAACACCAAATTTGGACTCCATATCTCTTGTTTGAAAATTCCCAGGAATTCCCAGGAATCTTTCATGATATGTGCTATGGTATTGCACATATGTTTCAATCTGTGATGTATGACTCTACCCAATGGAAAGGCTTTACTAGAGCTTCCTGAAATTATCGGTCTAAACGGGGGATCCAAAAGATTTTTATGTACTTTAGGGATCCCCGTGATAGTTGCCAATATAGGAAATTCTACTTTGAGGAATTTGTATAATTCCTCATTAATTCTATTCTCTAACAAAAATTCCTCCAAATATGAGTCAATTCTACCATGAGCAATATTCACCTGGTTAAGGGAAGATGCTTCATATTGCAGGGAGTTATTTAACAATTCAAAAATTTTAGCTGTATACTTTTCTTGATCGTATAAAACTATTCCTCCCCCTTTCTCTGCTGACATGATTCTAATGTTCTGTTCACAAAGTGTATCTATGACTGAATAAACTTGTTGACTCATGTCACGATCTCTTTTATTGTACTTACATTTCTTATATAAAGAATATAGTTCTGTATTTATCACATTTTCAAAAGATATCAATGTTTTGGACATGGGTGGAGTAAATGTACTTTTCTTTCTCAAATCCCCCATATGTCCTAGCTGTGGAGGACTATGATTGAAAAATACCCCAAGATTCACTTTTCTTAAAAATAGCTTGAATTCAACCAATGTATCAATAAGATCAAGAGATTTGTCAGGAATAAACTTCATTCCTTTCGAAAATACTTTAAATAACTCTGGTGTAACCTTACAAGTACTATAATTGTATATCTTGACTTCCCCACTTGTATGAAGTATATTGTTAGATACACCATTGTTGCTACAATTTATAGTATGTATGGAAGTATTCTCTGGACCTATCATGTATATATTACTATTAAGGGTTCCAAGGGGTCCTTCTAATATTGTCTGTATCTGTTCCATCTGTGTTTCCCCTTCCCCTTTTGTTTTACTGATTGCCAAACATTGTGATCCCTCCCCTCTTCTAAAAAAAATTCTTCATCAAACTGATGTAAATGTGAGACATTCTCATTAATAACATACTTATTGTCCTTGCTTTTCTCCTCATTCTGTTTAATGTTCCACCTATATACTGTTCCTTTCTCATATTGAGACATATCTCTCTATAATTTCCTACATTTCCTATCAAAAACTTTCTTGCAATTGTTTTCTGCATAATCATATTGTTTAGAATACAGTTTTTCCCATTGTGGGAATAATACATCCTTTTTGATTAGTTTATTCAAATGTTCCACCTCCTGTAATAAACTGCTCAACTTAGAATCATTACAGTTTACTATAAATTGCATAAATTGTTTGCCAAACCCATTAAACATATTATTGCACACCTTAATATTGTCTGCACTCATCTCAACCCCTATGGGTTCCTTAAAAAATCGTAGCCCCATAGGGACTATTCCGCTGTCAATACATTTATGTAAAAACATGTTATCAACTTGTATTGTCTTTATTTTACTAAGTTTGTTGCCAAAACTATAAATCAATTCCTTTAAAGAAGAAAAATGTCCCTCATCTTCTTTACGTTTGTTATTGACATTGTTAATGTCTTTAAATTCAAATGGCATGTGCATAAATCTGTCTAAATTGAAATTATATGCACTGCTATTATCTCCCAAAGGAGAACACTGTAACACAGTACCTTTGGAATGTTTGCTTGTGACACCACTCGTCTTGTCCTCAGATGCATAAGTCCGTACTGGTGGTAAACGCTTGGGCTTTGCCCCAGAAATTAAATAAATATCTTCATCGTGATTACACGACATAGCTGAAACATTAAGAGTGCTTTTCTGCCTGTCCACAAATACGTTGTCTTCCTTCCTCGGTGTACAGCTCGACGGGAATGGGGATGAAGACCTCCTCTGCCCATTCGGGATCTCCTCGTCGCTGCCGTTACCAATAGAGGACCGTGCTGACACAACAACGTTTTTGAAGTTAGGTTGCACTGGATTTATATGCGAAACAGTCGGCGGTGTTAACAGTTCGAGTAGACGAGTAATTTCGCCCTTAATTATAGCCATTTCTGAATGTATCTTATCAACTTCCTCCCTAGTAATGGAAGTTGAAAAACCAGAAACCTCATGCAAAGAATCCATACTGGAAAGACCAACAACGTAAACTGAATGAATTCCTGGAGTCCAACAGCAAATGAAAAAAAGTATACCACCACGAAGGCAGTAAATAATTCCAGGAAAGATTGGATTCTTGCACTAAATAGTACTCTTTATTTAAGCACAAACGAAGATGTTGAGCGCTTTCATCAATGTACAAATGACTTCTTCAGAACACAATGCATAAAAGCTTACTCCCTTATATATTCAAAAAAACGCCATTTACACTCATTATTCAATTAATATGTGGGCTGGCATTGAGTGATTAGATACCTCCAATTTCTATTCAGCCTGCTACTTTACAATGAACTAGTAAAATATCTTGTTGACAAGTGCTGTTGTTCTTTTTTAGATAGATAGGTCATATATTGTGTTGTATTTTGTTAGTATAATTTTATCACACATATATATTATTTTATTATATTACAAATATTAATATTTTAAAATGTTTTATACATATTTTGTATACAATATGAATTTTGTTGCACACTTTTGATTTTCTTCCTTTTTTTTATTTTTTCAAATTGTTATGTATGTATACAGTTTGTCAGTACAAAACACAAACCAAGGACATAGCATGTTTTTTATCACTATACAGCTGGTGTCCAGTTATGGTTAGTATAGTTATGTACAAGATTTGGATTAAATGTAATATTTTTATTGAATTGTAGTTAACTATATATTAGCTACACTTTTAAAGCAGACATTTAACAAGATATTTTACAAGTTCATTGTAAAGTAGCAGGCTGAATAGAAATTGGAGGTATCTAATCACTCAATGCCAGCCCACATATTAATTGAATAATGAGTGTAAATGGCGTTTTTTTGAATATATAAGGGAGTAAGCTTTTATGCATTGTTCATAGGTTCATAGGTTCATAGGTTTATACTAGGCTATCTGCCCTAAGGCATTTATAAGCCTAGCCCAAATTGTTGTGGCTTACGCCACCCCTTATATGAAAAAATACTGTGCCCATTAGTTTGTTGTGCCTCTGTCGAGCAGTGACACAGAGATGATTCCCGGGGTAAACCTACGATCTCCCATCCACAGGTCTAGATTTCTCTTGAACAGAGTCAGCAAGGTGCTCTGCCTCACATGGACTGGGATTTTATTCCACAGCATAGGGAGTCTCTGAGTGATAAATCTATCCCTCCAGCACGTCCTATTTATATCCGTGCTAAGGTTTAAGTCGCTTGCTCTGGTGGTTTTGGTGGATTTGGATTTTTTGAGGTGGATTTTTTGTGTTCTGAAGAAGTCATTTGTACATTGATGAAAGCGCTCAACATCTTCGTTTGTGCTTAAATAAAGAGTACTATTTAGTGCAAGAATCCAATCTTTCCTGGAATTATTTACTGCCTTCGTGGTGGTATACTTTTTTTCATTTGCTGTTGGACTCCAGGAATTCATTCAGTTTATATTATTAAATATATTTAAACCTATCTTTGTGGCCGATATTTGTGAGACATATTTAAGCTCTTAGAGTACTTGCATATTGATATGGTGACACTGTACAGGCCACGCGTAAACAGCACTGCACTTGGTCAGACTACAATTTGGATAATAGTAACATTATGTAGTAGATCTGGGCACCCTTTGTTAAGGGCCTTAAGTAGCTGATAAAGAGTTGGCTGGTGGCAGTTGGAACTACCTTATAGTCTGGGCAGAAGGGGACATAGCTAATAAACCTGTGCCAGCCTTTCTCAGGTGTGTGGTGTTTGTATATCAATCAAATCTCACAGTGTGTGTGTGTGTGTGTGTGTGTGTGTGTGTGTGTGTGTGTGTGTGTGTGTGTGTGTGTGTGTGTGTGTGTGTGTGTGTGTGTTTGTGTGTGTGTCAGCTACTTGGACAGGGACGTGAAGCACTGGCTGGACAGAGAAGGTGGTGGAGGTTTTAGCTTGGACACTCAGCTGAGATCTCAACCCTATAGCTGTGCCAGTGAGGAGTCTTATTGGGGATCTGAACAAAGAGGGAGAAACCAGAGCCAGACTGACTGTGATCTCTGTATGCTCTTAAGGGAAATTGCACCTTACTGTGTGTGTATTTTTTATCCTCCCAGTATGTACATTCCCCACTGTTGCCAGTGGTGAGGATTGAGGCTCCTTGATTACTGGGCCAATGAAAGGGGCATCACAGTGATGAAGAGATGAAAGACTAGATTTCTGCAGGAAGTACGTATACTTATTTGAGAGATACCCCCCCCTTCAGTCTGTGTCCAGTTTCTCACAGTGAAGGGTACTGGAGGTATTAGCATGATAACCTATTGCCTATAGGTAAATAGACCAAGACTGCTGCATCAAAGATTTACATCTTTTTTAAGACTAATGCTGTCTATAAGAAATAAAACTATTTCCTGGGTAAGAAGGTCTTCATTTGTCAGCTGTCTGGTGGTATCCCTCCAGGTTTATAAAAAAAACTTTTAGCCTGTCAGATATAGCTATCCTTCCTTTCCTTAATTATATCCTTCTTAATGAGCATTTTTGTGCCCAAGCCAAAATGTACTTAATTAAAACACTGAACTTAAAAGTGTATAACCAATAGTCTGTGCATTTTACCTCAAGCCAGCATTTTATCCCACGTATGAGTGCTTTCATTCACTATTATAGACTTCTTCACATCAACAAACACTATAACAACATTTTTCCGTACATGTTTTGTATATTCTGGATAAGGAGGGATGTATGATATATGTTGGGGATTGGATGGCGGTTGGACCAATTGATTTTATATAGTGGAAAGCCATGAGTCAATTGGGAGGAGAGTGTGGGACGTATAGGATTGGTGAAAATGTAGCAATTGTGGCCAATCCATTTGAGTGTGGAAATTCTCCAGCTGTCATGTAAGCCAGACCACCTAATGTTCAAGCTTCACTGATGCATTGCAATGCCCTCACCTTGATTATATGCTTCTCAATTAAATTTATGTTAGAAATCACATTAAACAACAGTTACACAAACCATATTATTATGAAAAGCAACTATGCCTCAGCCACTGACATGTTTCATCCAAAACATGACATGATAGACAAAAGGACAACTCCAGATTTAGACAATTTTTACAGGGCTACAGTGGCAAAAAAGTATAAACAATCATTGTAAAAGTTAACTAAGGCCTAATGTCTTTAACATTTGCAGACAAAAATGTTAGTATACAAACTGGTGAAAAGAAATATATAAGATAATAAAATAATTATGTGTCGCCACAATAAACAGGACATGCTGGAGGGATAGATTCCTGTCCCAGTGACTTCCCATACTCTGGAACAGGCTACCCATCTATGTCAAGCAAAGTTCTTCATTAGCACTCTTCAAGAAAAATCTTGATGAGTGGATGGGAAATAGGAAATACACCCCGGGGATCACTTCTGTGTCTCTGCTCAACAGTGGCACAGGAAAATAACTTTCTTGGGTAGCGTAAGCCAGGGAACCTTGCTGGCTAGGCTTACGTAGGCCCTTGGGCCAATAGCCCAGTACCTACCTATGAACCTATGAACCTTTAAAATACATTTAATATTCAATTGTAAGCTGGTGAAAGAGAAAGAGCAAGGGAAATTTCATTTAGAAATGTCTCCAGGTCTGGCCTGCTTTTAATGAGGTTAAAAGGGCATTAAAATAGCAAACACCTTCTTGCTGAAAGTGTCTTAATGTCTCATATCTACAGATTTATTCAGCAAATATGTAAGTATATAAATTAAAAGACCAGAATCATAGAGTAGAAACATATCTGTTCCTGAATATAAGAGCTTAGATTTTATCTTACTGAATCTGTAGTCTCTGGAGTTCCATCTTATGACAAACTCCTCAAAACCACGCATTACCGAGGTAATCCTGAAGAATAAATATTTTAATTTCCTTACTGTTCAACAAAAAATGCATACTGTTGATGCCAGCAAAAGTACGACTTTGACAAGTTGTAACAGCACCAAATCATTATTATCAAGAACTCCAGTTATTTATTATGACACATAAGCACTAAGTGGTTGTCTCATTACTTAACACAGCATGAAGCCAGCCAATCAAGTACCTTGTGTGGTATCTGTCTGGTTGTCATCATTTACCACATATAACTGCATATTACATGGGGAAATCTATTTTATATGGTATCTTATGGAAGCACCTCAACATAACCTAAGTCTTTTTGACCTCCAAGAATATCTGATGCCTGTTCAACAGTTTTTCATCACTAAATCCACTGAAATATATGTTATACAAGTCTTCATCCTCCCCCTGTATGGCATTATTTTAACTTTCTCACCATCCAGTAGCATTATTAGTGCTCAAGAAACTAACTCCTATGCACAGTACAGGCACTGAAATATCTTTTGGCACCTGTTACACCTGTGCACCATTGTTACACACTATACTTGTATTAGCAACCAGTGAAATTAATGCAAAATAGAGAAAACATTAAAACTCAGTTTTGTCTGGTTTGGATATTTGCTACATACTTTTCTACTTGTAATTGTTTTACTCATGTAGGGCAGGATTCAGAAAGCCTCCGTGTAAGAGTTATAACTCTTACACGGAGGCTGCAGTTAAACGGTGTGATGTCAGCATGTCATGCATATGCATGAGGTGCATGAGGCATGCTGAATCACACTGTAAGTCTTACATGGTCCGTGTAAGACAGTAGGGGGCATGTCCGTAGGCTAAGCCCTGCAAGCGGACATGCCCCCGGAAGTCTAGAATGGCAGAAAGTAAACACCCACGAGAGAGGTCATGGAAATGTGAATAAATACACTACACAACACATGCCCCCACAGACCAGCAATGTAAAATGTAAAAAGTGAACAGATGTTATAAAATGTAAAATGAAAACTTTTTTATTTTTTTTAAAACCCCGTAAATGTTTATATCGATGCATTCATGTGCTGGTGTGTGCTACTAAGCTACTAGCGAACTGTACAGTTAGCAATCAGTGGAAAAGGATATAAGAACTAAATATGCAAAGTAAGCCAAGAAGTAATAGCATAGCGGTAGAGTTTTCGGCTTAAGAGCAGGCAGGCAAGGTTCAAGTCCACACAACATCCTTTTTATTTTTGTAAATAAGCACTAAAAAGGCCCCTGACAGTATTGTACAAATGTAAAAGTATTTCCTTTTGTAAAATGGAATGAACTGGATCATATATTTTCAAGTAATACAATAATAAAAATATTTAGAAATGTACTGATAGCTAAGCTGCTGTCAAACAAGGTGAGACAGAGTGCCCGTAGCTGAGTAGTGTTTCAAAGGCTGCAAATTGCTTGCCCGTAGCTAAGCACTGGTTTAACAGGCTCAAACTGTGTGCAGCTAGCTGTGCTTAGCTTAACATGCGTGTTAATAGCCAATTAAGGTTTATCCCAGTGCACCCCGTTTGCTCGGAGGTGCGCGTGTGTTAGCGGAGCTCACCGCCAGTGCGCATGTGTGCGCTCCGCGCAAACGAGCGCAGACCTGGTTTTAAGTGCTTAAAAGTGCCTTTGGCACGTTTGATTGACAGGTCCTGTACTCATTTCGAAAGAAAAATAAATTCCCACTGTCAGTCTCAAACCCCGGACCTTGGTAACACTAGTCTGTATGACCTACCACTAAGCCATGAGTCTCATACAAGAACATAGTGCTAAAATAAATATAACATGTAATAGTAGGAATGAATATAAAGGCAATATAGGATGTGTACTACCCAAAGCATGTCAGGTAGATTTTTAATGTCCGAATTACTGGATTCCCATACTAGTTTAGTGTTAACAGAAACAGCCCTGCTAATTGTTAGCTTGTACATAATAATGTAAGGTAATGTACATATATGAAAGTATGTATATGTACACATATATATATATATATATATATATATATATATATATATATATATTAATACATATGAAATATAGTTGTAGGTGTCAGTATTCATACACACTCACTACAGGAAACAGTGAAGATAAATGCAGCAACCAGAATCTACAACACAGCCTGACTCCTGTGAGACTTACTAACCCTTTTAACTGCTTAAAGGTGCCTTCAGCACTTTGATTGACAGGCCCTGTACTCAATTTGAAAGCAAAATAAAATCATACTATTAGGCCCTACCTCAAGACCATTGTAACACTAGTCTGTATGACCTACCACTAAGCCATGACTCTCATACAGGAATATAGTGCTAAAATAAGTATAACATGTAATAGTAGGAATAAAGATAAAGGCAATATAGGATGTGTACTACCCAAAGCATGTCAGGTAGATTTTTAATGTCCGAATTACTGGATTCCCATACTAGTTTAGTGTTAACAGAAACAGCCCTGCTAATTGTTAGCTTGTACATAATAATGTAAGGTAATGTACATATATGAAAGTATGTATATGTACACACACACATACATATATATATATATATATATATATATATATATATATATATATATATATATATATATATATATATTAATACATATGAAATATAGTTGTAGGTGACAGTATTCATACACACTCACTACAGGAAACAGTGAAGATAAATGCAGCAACCAGAATCTACAACATAGCCTGACTCCTGTGAGACTTACTAACCCTTTTAACTGCTTAAAGGTGCCTTCAGCACTTTGATTGACAGGCCCTGTACTCAATTTGAAAGCAAAATAAAAGCATACTATTAGGCCCTACCACAAGACCATTGTAACACTAGTCTGTATGACCTACCACTAAGCCATGACTCTCATACAGGAATATAGTGCTAAAATAAGTATAACATGTAATAGTAGGAATAAAGATAAAGGCAATATAGGATGTGTACTACCCAAAGCATGTCAGGTAGATTTTTAATGTCCGAATTACTGGATTCCCATACTAGTTTAGTGTTAACAGAAACAGCCCTGCTAATTGTTAGCTTGTACTTAATAATGTAAACTAATGTCCATATATGAAAGTATGTATATGTACACACACACATATATATATATATATATATATTAATATATATGGAAATGGTGAGAGAAATGCAGCAACCTGAATTTACAACACAGCATGAATCATGAGAGACTTACTAACCTTCACACTCACAGAACACTGTCGACAGCATACCAGCATGGTCCACGCCCTTACAATCTGAAAGGGCAACACCTATCTCACATACCCTTTTATAGCACTGTCCTGTAATCACAGTGAAAAAAAA
>NC_056741.1:108286823-108312090 GCF_019279795.1 Protopterus annectens
CCTTTAATAATCTGGAAGAACTTTTAGATTTGTCAGAATATATCAAAATATTAGTTTATATGGTAAACATCTGTATCTGAGACTATATTGTATGCAGCAAGCAATATTCATATAGAATATATTATGTTTCAATCATTATTTGTTTATTTTCTATCTGTACTAGAATTATTCTCATTTCTGATTTTTATGTCTTATGAAAGAATATTAACTTCTGCTTAGGTCTCATGTAAAGATATATATATATATATATATATATATATATATATATATATATATATATATATGTATATATATATATATATATATATATATATATATATATATATATATACATTTGTTTATAAATACTTTAATGATGTTAACTGAATAAATTCCTGGAATCCAACGACAAATGAAAAAAAATGTACCACCACCAAGGCAGTAAATAATTCCAGGAAAATTTGGATTCTTGTACTAAACAATACTCTTTATTTTACCACAAACGAAGATGTTGAGCGCTTTCATCAATGTACAAATGACTTCATCAGAACACAATGCATAAAAGCTTACTCCCTTATATATTAAAAAAAACGCCATTTACACTCATTATTCAATTAACATGTGGGCTGACATTAAGTAATTAGATGCCTCCAATTTCTATTCAGCCTGCTACTTAACAACGACCTTATAAAATTTCTTGTTAAATGTCTGCTTTATGAGTGTAGCTAATATATGATTAACCACAATCCAATGAAAATATTACATAAGATCCAAATCTTATGCAAAACTATACTAGCCATAACTGGACACCAGCTGGATAGTGGTAAAAAACATGCTATGTCCTTGATTTGAGTTTTGTACTAACAAACTATATACATACTTAACAATTTAAAAAAAGAATAAAAGGTGTGCATCAAAATTCATGTTATATACAAATTATGTATAAAACATTTTAAAATATTTATAATTATAATGTAATAATATATATATGTGATAAAATTATACTAAAAAAATACAACACTATATATGACCTATCTATCTAAAAAGGAACAACAGCACTTATCGCTTGACAATATACTTGACTAGATGTAATGCATATGTGCATATAATATGTAATATTATACTCTAACCAAGGGTTTGGTAGAAATCATTTCGTTAAGTCCAGGGGATGTAGCTGCATTAAGTCTTATCTGCCACCTGATTTCCTTTTCACTCAAGATTGCCTTAATATTTCCCCCTCTAGGGTTAGATGGTACCACTTTCAAGATAGCAAATTTGAAGCCACTGCAATCTGAGCTATTTATAAGATGACGAGATAATGCATTGTTCATATCATGTTTTCTAATGCAATACATGTGATCGTATATTCTGTTCTTAAAACAGCGATCAGTTTTCCCAACATAATAATTCATACATGTATCACATATTGCTAGGTATACTAAATGCTGTGACAAACAATTTCCATGACAAAATCTCACCTTACTTCTTAAATTGTTGTTTAGGGTGATAGAAAGTTCTTCAAAAATATACCTGCAGTAATTGCAACATCCACATTTTTTTGTACCCCCTTTGGATGTCTTCCCTTTCATCTGATGACTAGATTTAACTTCGATAATTCTCTTCATATTGTTCCCAGTTTTGTATACAAATTGTGGTCTGTATGGTACTTTGTCCTTAATAGTAACATCACTTGTCACTATATTTCAGTTGGAAGTAATGATGTCCTTTACTTCATTCGTATGCCTACCATATTTTAATATGCATGCTTTAACATAGTTGTCATTATTAATATTAATATTGGTGTTAATTTTGTTATTTCCCTCATTATTTTTCTGAAGTCCTATACCTATGAGTGGTGGATACTTCCTACCCTATTCCTGAGTAGTATACCTGATCACATCATTGATCATAGCAATGGGGTAGCCCTTATCCATAAATAAACTTCCAATATAAGATAATTCTTGCTGCATGCATTCCTTGACCGAAGTCATCCTGGCAGCTCTAATACACTGCCCCTTGACTATGCCTCATTTGGTGGCATAAGAATGGGCACTATGAAAGTGTAAATAACCGTTACTGTAAGTGTCCTTCCTGAAAATCCGTGACTGGAAGGACTTCCCATCACTATACAGATATACATCAAGATAATTAATCCCAACCATATCAAACTGATGGGTGAACTTGAGGTAACTGGTAGTATGATTAATATAATCTACAAATTCGATTAGTTTTCCCAAGTCTCCTTCCCAGAGAACAAAGATATCGTCCAAGTAACGGACATAACTTTTGATGTTAGACATCCAAGTGGATTGCAAAACAAATTCATTCTCCCAATCAAGAAGTACAAGGTTGGCGTATATGGGGGCACAGGCTGCCCCCATAGCTACGCCAGTCCTCTGTCTATAATACTCTCCCTCATAAAAGATATAGTTATGATCAAGTACTATATCCATAAGTTCAGTAAGTAGGGAGACATCATCGTGCCCTAGACCACTGAAGTTGTGTATACTGTTTTGGAATCTAATAATACCATCATTCTTGGGAATACAGGAAAAGAGATCCTGTATGTCAATTGTGACAAATATCAAATTTGGACTCCATAACTCTTGTTTGAAAATTCCCAGGAATTCCCAGGAATCTTTCATAATATGTGCTATGGTATTATACATGTGTTTCAATCTGTGATGTATAACTCTACCCAGTGGAAAAGCTTTGCTAGAGCTTCCTGAGATTATCGGTCTGAACGGGGGATCCAAAAGATTTTTATGTACTTTAGGGATCCCCGTGATAGTTCAACGAACTCCACCAAAAGAACCAGTTCGTATAGAGTGGCAAAGTGAAAAAGAACTATGCAAATAGATAGTACCAATGATGTAAATCCAGTCAAAATAGCGTACAACACACTTTAATACACGCTTTCATCATACGACTTCATCAGAAAATACTCAAAACCCATTTCAGCTTATTTAAATATACAATCAATTAACACATGATCAAATAACATAATTACACAATTAATTAATAATCAACTTTTTTTAAAAACTACTTACTAAAATCCACTAAAACAGTGCTTAAATATTAAATAAATGAAGTATATTTTGTTCTTTATTTATACCTAACTTTCTATATTTTAAAAAACATTTTACATTTATTGTTTCATTTAACCCAGGAAATTTATCTGAGTTTAACCTGACCTGCCATAATGTTTCCCTTTGTTCCAAAAAATTCTTGAAATCACCAGCTCTACAGTCAGGTTCACATATTTCAAGCACTGAAAATACAAATTTTTTAAAAAATTCACAATTAATAGAATGTTTGTATAAGGCATTTTTGTCATCTTTACATTTTATGCTGTACAAATGTTCTTTAATGCGGGTACCCAAATTACGTGTAGTCATTCCTACATAAAAAGCTGGGCATGCTGTACACATGCCAACATATACTACCCCACATGTATTACAGTCTACATAACCTGGAACTTCAAAAATTCTATCACTGTTCGCTATAGAAATGCTAGTACCTACAGAAATAAACCTACAGATTTTGCAATTCTGACAACAAAACATGCCTTTTTTATTATTTTTAATACCTTTCCTAAAGTCAGTATTATGATATTCAAACATATTTTTAATATTATGAGAGTTCCTAAAAACAAAGTGTGGTCTACTACCTAACACCTTTGAAACATCATAATTTCCTTGAATGATTCTCCAATTTTTTGTTAAAATTGATGCAATTATATTCATTTCACCACTCATTTCCAAGGAACATATAAATTCCTTTTCAGGGCTCTTAGCTTTACAAACTTTTATTCTATTATGATTTAAAGGTTCATTTAATATTGCTGGAAATAAAGATTCACGTTTTTCAAAGATTTCATTTCCATTATTTATTAAAACATTAATATCATAACCTCTATCAATAAATAGAGATGTTATAAAATGAAATTCTTCAACTAAATTTTTTCTTTTACTAGTCATCCAGCTGGCTCTTATATATTGGCCTCTTGGGATATTTTTGATAATATGTTTAGGATGATTACTTTTATAATGCAGGTAACCATTAGTAAATGTCTTTTTTCTGTATATTTTACTATGGAACCTATTATCATTAAGATCCCACCATAAACACACATCTAAAAAGTTCACAGTTAATCCTATATCACCAATGGTGAACTTTAAAAAATCAGAACAACTGTTAACCTGCTTTGTGAAATCTTTTACTACCATTTCATTCCCTTCTATAATGAAAATTAAATCATCAATAAACCTTTTATAAAAGACAATATTGAATTTCTCTTCCATAATAGACAAAATGTCCATTTCCCACCATGCCATAACTATATTGGCAAATGACGGGGCAGCTGATGACCCCATAGCAATGCCCTTTCTTTGCCTATAATGCTGTTTACCAAAAATGAAATAGTTGTTTTCCAACACAATTTCTAAAAAACCACAAATGGTGGAAATTATATCATTTGAAAATAAATTATTCCTAGTTAGATAAATACGTACAGCTTCAATACCTTTATAATGTGGGATACACGTATACAGTGATGTAACATCTAAAGTAAAAATAATAATAATAATATAAAAATAATCCCCGTGATAGTTGCCAATATAGAGAATTCTACTTTGAGGAATTTATATAATTCCTCATTAATTCTATTCTCTAGCAAAAATTCCTCCAAGTATGAGTCAATTCTACCATGAGCAATATTCACCTGGTTGAGGGAAGATGCTTCATATTGCATGGAGTTGTTTAACAATTCAAAAACTTTAGCTGTATACTTTTCTTGATCGTATAAAACTATTCCTCCCCCTTTGTCTGCTGACATGATTCTAATGTTCTGTTCACAAAGTTTATCTATGACAGAATAAACTTGTTGACTCATGTCATGGTCTCTTTTATTATGCTTACATTTCTTATATAAAGAATATAATTCTGTATTTATCACATTTTCAAAAGATATCAATGTTTTGGACATAGGTGGAGTAAATGTACTTTTCTTTCTCAAATCCCCCATGTGTCCTAGCTGTGGATGACTATTATTAAAAAACACCCCAAGATTCACTTTTCTTAAAAATAACTTGAATTCAACCAATGTATCAATAAGATCCAAAGATTTGTCAGGAATAAACTTCATTCCTTTCGAAAATACTTTAAATAACTCTGATGTAACCTTGCAAGTACTATAATTGTATATCTTAACTTCTCCACTTGTATGAAGTATACTGTTGGATACACAATTTTTGCTAGAATTTATAGTATGTGTGAAAGTATTCTCTAAACCTGTCATGTATATATTACTATCAAGGGTTCCACGGGGTCCTTCTAATATTGTCTGTATCTGTTCCATCTGTATTTCCCCTTCCCCTTTTGTTTTACTGATTGCCAGACATTCTGATCTCTCCCCCCTTCTAAAAAGATTCTTCATCAAACTGATGTAAATGTGAGGCATTCTCATTGATAACATACTTATTATCCTTGTTTTTCTCCTCATTCTGTTTAATGTTCCACCTATATACTGTTCCTTTCTCATATTGGGACATATCTCTCTGTAATTTCCTACATTTCCTATCAAAAACTTTCTTGCAATTGTTTTCTGCATAATCATATTGTTTACAATACAGTTTTTCCCATTGTGGGAATAATACATCCTTTTTAATTAATTTATTCAAATGTTCCACCTCCTGCAATAAACTACTCAACTTGGAATCATTACAGTTTACTATAAATTGCATAAATTGTTTGCCAAACCCATTAAACATATTATTGCACACCTTAATATTGTCTGCAGTCATCTCAACCCCTATGGGTTCCTTAAAAAATCGTAGCCCCATAGGGACTATTCCACTGTCAATACATTTATGTAAATACATGTTATCAACTTGTATTGTCTTTATTTTACTAAGTTTATTACCAAAACTATAAATCAATTCCTTTAAAGAAGAAAAATGTCCCTCATCTTCTTTACGTTTGTTATTGACATTGTTAATGTCATTAAATTCAAATGGCATGTGCATGAATCTGTCTATATTAAAATTATATGCACTGCTATTGTCTCCCAAAGGAGAACGCTGTAACACAGTACCTTTGGAATGTTTGCTTGCGACACCACTCGTCTTGTCCTCAGATGCATAAGTCCGTACTGGTGGTAAACGCTTGGGCTTTGCCCCAGAGATTAAATAAATATCTTCCTCATGATTACAGGACACAGCTGAAACGTTAAGAGTGCTTTTCTGCCTGTCCACAAATACATTGTCTTCCTTCCTCGGTGTACAGCTCGACGGTAATGGGGATGAAGACCTCCTCTGCCCGATCGGGATCTCCTCGTCGCTGCCGTTACCAATAGAGGACCGTGCTGACACAACAACGTTTTTGAAGTTAGGTTGCACTGGATTTATATGTGAAGCAGTCGGCGGTGTTAAGAGTTCGAGTAGACGAGTAATTTCGCCCTTGATTATGGCCATTTCTGAATGTATCTTATCAACATCTTATCAAGTGTTGTATTTTTTTAGTATAATTTTATCACATATATATATTATTACATTATAATTATAAATATTTTAAAATGTTTTATACATAATTTGTATATAACATGAATTTTGATACACACCTTTTATTCTTTTTTTAAATTGTTAAGTATGTATATAGTTTGTTAGTACAAAACTCAAATCAAGGACATAGCATGTTTTTTACCACTATCCAGCTGGTGTCCAGTTATGGCTAGTATAGTTTTGCATAAGATTTGGATCTTATGTAATATTTTCATTGGATTGTGGTTAATCATATATTAGCTACACTCATAAAGCAGACATTTAACAAGAAATTTTATAAGTTCGTTGTTAAGTAGCAGGCTGAATAGAAATTGGAGGTATCTAATTACTTAATGTCAGCCCACATGTTAATTGAATAATGAGTGTAAATGGCGTTTTTTTGAATATATAAGGGAGTAAGCATTTATGCATTGTGTACTGATGAAGTCATTTGTACATTGATGAAAGCGCTCAACATCTTCATTTGTGGTAAAATAAAGAGTATTGTTTAGTGCAAGAATCCAATTTTTCTGGTATTATTTACTGCCTTGGTGGTGGTACATTTTTTTTCATTTGTCGTTGGATTCCAGGAATTTATTCAGTTTACGTTGTTGGTCTTTCCAGTATGGATTCTTTGCATGAGGTTTCTGGTTTTTCAACTTCCATTACTAGGGAGGAAGTTGATAAGATACATTCAGAAATGGCCATAATCAAGGGCGAAATTACTCGTCTACTCGAACTGTTAACACCGCCGTCTGCTTCGCATATAAATCCAGTGCAACCTAACTTCAAAAACGTTGTTGGTACGGGCTGCGCTGTATAAAAACATAAAAAAGAAGGTTATAAACCCACAAATACATGGAATGACAATGCAGGGACCAGCAGACCAAAACCAACATGGCCACCGTATAGTGGTTGCTAAGGGGGGAAGCTGAGTCTACGACATGTAACTAAGCATTAGTAGGCAATCTCATGTAAATGAGGGTTCGGATACTGAAGCTCACAGTCACATAGCAAATGAGCACAGTCTGAGTAGTGTAAGAGATACATAAGGGGGAGGAATAGAGTAGGAGATAGGTGACATCACAGGGGGGAATGGTAGAAAGAAATACAGTTCATTGGAGGCCAGTGTAACATGACAGATGACAGGCAAAGATCATGGAAAGAGGTGTGCCACTAGATAAGTCATGGAAAGTCAAGAAATGGAAGGTGTACACTGTTACTTACACCAAAGTTTCTTGCTGGGTGTGCATGCACACGTGTGTGCACGTGTAAGGCAGTCTGAGCATGTGGGAGCGTGTTGGGAGATGTTTAACACTGTTTGCGTGGGTGTGCGCGCGTGTAGGGCAGGTTGAGTATGTTGGAGGCTGTTGGCAGACATGTAACAGTGTTTGCGTGGGTGTACGCATGTTTTAACCAGAATAAGTAGATTCTGAGCAGTGTAAGCACGTGTGCGTGCGTGTAAGCCACTGTGAGCGTGTTTCAGATAGTATGCACGTTGCTCCCCGCTGAGGAAACAGAGAGGAAAAAGGAAGCAACAGAATTAATAGGAAGCTAGCAGGGATAACTGCTGAAGCTAGCAGGTGAAAACAATTAGAAGCAGGCAATTACACAGGCAGAATAGTAGCCCAGCCCAGCACTTAAAACTATGCAAACAGTAGTGCAGGATGTTTCCCTTAAGAGACACTGCAAGACAGGAGTAAGCTAATAGAAGTGAAAACTGAAAAAGCTTCACTCATAGCAGAAATGTTAGGGGCTGCCATAGCTGTCATAATGAGACATAGGCGACTTGCTGAGGGTGGTGACAATGCAGATGGTGCCAGACAACCCACAGTGAGGAGATGGAGAAGAGTGTACAGGCCCAGGGTCACCTACCACGGGTTACATGAGCTGGAGATAGTAGAGCGCTATAGAGTGGACAGAGAGCACCTGCAGCAAATTGTTGAGATGTGCAGGCCTCGCCTCACACACAGAACCAACAGAGGGGAACCCATCCCAGTGGAAACCAAGGTGTGTGTTGGCCTAAGAATACTAGCAACAGGTAACTTCCAGAGACCAACTGGCGATATGATGGGGATATCACAGGCATCAGCCTCCAGGGTACTGCACCAGTTCCTGGATGCCATGTCAGCACATGTCGGTGGTCATGTATATTTCCCCAATGCCCGTGAGGTATTGGCCAGCAATATGCGTCTCTTCCAGCAAATAGCGGAATACCCTGAGGTACTGGGTGCAATAGACTGCACGCACATATGCATCAAAGCACCAGCTGGTGAGCGGGGTAGGGCCTACATTAACCACAAGGGCTTCCCCTCCATCAACTGCCAGGTCGTGTGTGATGCCCAGGGCAAAATAATGAATGTGTGTGCTGGCTGCCCTGGGAGTTATCACGATTCCCACATCTGGCATTTGACGCAGCTGTACCAGACATTTGCCAATGGGGACATCCCACACGGACACCTAGTGGGGGATGCAGATTATGCACTGGAGCTGTGGCTGATGACACCCATCAGAAATGCACACACACCTGAACAGGAACGCCATAATGAGGCACACGCACAAACACGTAATGTAATAGAGCGTGTGTTTGGGCTGCTCAAGTCACGGTTCCGGTGTCTGGACACATCTGGTGGAGCCTTGCAGTACACACCAACTACATGTACCCAAATTGTCATGGTATGTGCTATGCTACATAATATGATCTTGTGAAAACAGCTGCAGCAGGACCAGCATAGGGCCGGGCCAAACAGCCCTCCACCATTGCCATGGCCATCACAGGCAGAGCGTGACTCGGAGGAGGAACAACCTGAGCCTGCCCCAGTAGGCAGAAGGAGGCATGCCCAGTATGCCCTGGCCTTGGCAAAGAGGCAATTCATAGCACATACACTTTCTCAGTAGGAACCCTGGGAATGATACCCCCTCTGACTCACTCAAATAATAACATGGATGCCTAAAATGACATGACCTGCTCACAAACATGTACAGGGAAGTGTAATATGCACATCTGACAGAGGCAGCCCTGCAGCACCACCTGAGGCATGAATGCTATGTGTTAAGTAATGTAACACCATGTACTATATGCACACCTGAGCATCCTGACTAACATCCACCCTCACCAAGCATGAAGCCACAAAATGATGATGGAATGATCAAGTGCAATAACTGGCTGAAGTAATGCAGTCAGTCAAAGGGGAGCCAATGTGTTTCAGGCTTGGAAGATATGTGGAGCTTGACATGATGCACCACCTGCTAGGGTTGGCGTGCACCTATCATGCCATGCCCCATGGATACCGGCAAAGGCTGTCAGTACCCACAGCATGCCCTGAATAGGTAAGTCTCAAAACACAAACCCACCTTCATAGGTTCTACAAGGGATAGGAACCTAGATGTAATGCTACCCAATGACAGATGTATAAACAGCAAGATGTGTGCAGTGTAAACGCACACAATATGGAAAATGTAGATACCAGTCCTGTAATAGAGAACTGGGCAAGGCTCACATCAGCACCCTAACACTACCAGGTCACACCTCATACTGTGCTGTACAGCCGCAAAACATGGAACAAGCTACAAAAGGAGGGTGACTAGCAAGAAATGGCAAGGATAACCACACACCCATGTTGGTACCACAACAAGAAGCAGCATGGAATAGCCATGGTCAAATACCAATGGCTAAAACTGCCTCGCAGTATATAGCCTGCTGCAGACTACTGTCCTAATACCAGGAACAGCACCTGGCCTATGTCGGAATACATGAATTTATCAAGCCCCCCCAAACCACATTATATTGCTTGACTGAAAATACCCAGACATACACTGGTAGCATTGTACTAGCACCAACACAGTAGGAGAAAATTACCCAGATTCAATAAACCAAAATGCCCAGGAACAATGTACTACTCCCACAAGAGGGGTAAGCATATTGGATGTGATAATCAGCAACATGTGTACTGGATGGCAAGATGAGAAGTGTACCCCTCACTGGTAAGACCAGACCATAGAGTAATCACACTGGATATACACACCCTGACCCCAGTCCCTGGCCAGAATACCACAGTGAAAAACATGTGTAAAGTATAGTTTGCAGCCCTCAAAACCAATGTTGAGTCCACAAAAGGCCCTGTGCAAGTGCAGAATATGGGACACACCACAGAACATGTTATACAGGCATTCCATGAAAACAGCCAGGAATGCTTGGAGTATGCAATCACAAATAACAACAACACACAATGCCATACACGCAGGCATCTGGCATGCTGGCCTCCAGCCATTACCAAACCATGCAAGAGAATGAGGAAGCTACCACATGATAGAGCAAACATAAAAAGGGAAGTAATCACTGACCAGTAGTATGGCAACAACATATGTCCACACATACAATCCACTAAGTCCAGCCACAACAAGTATAATCTGTGAATCCAGTGGCAATGTGATGCCAGTACCAAGTACACAGACAACCACAACACCCACCAATAAATACAAATATATTTGATAGATGCATCCATGTATCCAAACCAGAGGTTGAGCTCCAACAACTCAGTACTGTCAACACTAGTCAGGAGGAGAAGGTAACCACATACACCACAAACCCAGTCCCACATAGACCTACCACAACTGTAAACCAAACACATAAACACAGACAAATATTCCCGGAGGCCTTAATTACAAACACACCACACCAACAGAAGCCTCCAAAGTAGATCACAAGCAACCACAATCTTCAAACATAGCACATGCAACAAATAGTACGCAAAGCTGCTGTGCCAAACAGTCACAGGCCAGAAGGAGAAACAACATGCCTGATACAGTCGTAATAGGTGTCTGTATAGGCAGACACACAGCTGTCCCACTCACCAGACTGAACAAGGGAAAGGGTAGAGTAAGCTGCTTGTAGGCTGCCACAAAATGCCACATAACACAAGTACGCAGGTCACCCCAAAGCAAGCAGAAATATGATGCACTCAATGTCCATGCTGGTGTGAATTACCTGAGATGTACCTCCCTGGTCAACGTCAAAAGAGACATGGATGGTCCCTCCGAGTATGTACCCCATGGCGGGATGACACTGGCTGTGTGCAGCATCCAACCCTCACCAAGAATGATGCCACAGTACAAACACAGAATGCTCATGTTTAACAGTTGGCACAGTTACAGCTGTCAGTCCAAGAGGGTCTAATGTGTGTCTGCTTGAGATGTCAAGCATGACAAGCCATGCTGCTGTTACAGGGATGGTTGTCAGCTGTTACCCGTGTGCATCTGGATACTGGATAAGGCCTTTGCCGCCTCCATAGAGCCGTATGTAGGCAAGGCCAAAAAGACTACCCACCACCCTAGAAAACATAAGTGGTAGGAAACATAAGGGTAATGCTGACCAATGCCAGATGTGTAAACTGCAATATGCATGCCCCTGAGGCACTTCCCATTATGGAGAACATTGATGTCTGTCCAGTGACAGAAGCCTGCTGCAAACCTAGTGATAGCATTCCAGCACAATTAGGTTATACCACATATCATGTGTTATGGCCCCAACACCTGCACCAAAACATCAAAGGAGGGGGAGTATCCATATGCAGCACAGACACCCATATTGCCAGGTAACTGACAATGCACAAAGCAGCGGACACCACCCATGTGAACATAACTGTAGTCAAAACTGCTGTACAGTCTGTAGCATGCGACAGACCACACTCTCACACACAAGAACTCCACCCAGACATCCGAAGACACTGGACAGTATGAATGTCCCACCAAATACCAGACAAGGTACACACAAAGTAGCACATAGGTGTCAAACCATTATGTATGCAAGGAGTAATCAGGGACCTAGGGACACAGGTCGACATTAATCTGTCATGTGACACCCACAATGCCACTGTGGCTATGAAGACTGTTGATACTGGACACCGTATCATGAAAGGATTCACATCAACATCAACAGAGGTCACTGTGCTGCTGTACTGTTCCCTTATCAGACCCATAATCTAGTACAATGACTCATATGGGATGTACCATACATGACACCTGCAGCGGTTCGGAAGACCTCATAGTTACCCCACCAACAGGATAAAGGGTGTGAAATATATGTCATATGCTGCCTGGCTGTAGACACCCCAGCTGACTGCAGTCACACACTGCCTACACAGAGGCATTGTATGTCTGTTGTACAAGGCCATGTCCAACACAGGAGTAATGGAAATGCTACACCACAGGAAATCAAAGCCATTGGAGCTGTGAGAGTCACAGATGTCAACTTCAACACATAATGAAATAAGATGTGCTGGAGGGACAGATACATAACCCATAGGCTCCCCACACCCAGAAACAGGATCCCAATCCATGGTAGGCAGAGCCCCTTACTGACACCCCTCAACAGGAATATTGCCAAGTGGATGGATGACCGTACATGTATACTGGGGGTCCCCACTGTGTCACGACCAGACAGAGGCACAGTGAAAAACCTCACAAATGACCATAATTGAACATAGCAAGGGGTGGCGAAAGACACACACACTCTAGCTAGGCTTACTAATGGCCTAGGGAGTCTAGCCTACTATGAACCCATGAACCTATGAAGATACAAAACGTAAAGGACACTAAGGATAATCACAAGGCTTACCCAACTGATGGTAGGAACCATGTTGGGCATCCACAGATATGCTCCGAATCACACAGATATTACAAACAACATACCAAACACACACACATATTGTTAACATAGAACCTGTCAGGTGTAGTGCAAACACCTCCCCCCCCCCCGAGTGCAAAATACCTATCCCAGCAGATGGTCCCCTGACATTGCAGATGCTGAGGTAACAGCCATCATCTGCAAAGCAGAACACACAGCAGCAAAGGTATGTGATGGTGTCCTGTGCTGAGGCCAACATGGACCCTAAGAATAATGGAATTCCAAATCACACTACTGCCCAATGTCAGCCTTACCACAGGATATGTATCCAAAGAGCAGTGTACAACAACAGTGGTCCATCACAACAAAAGTGTTGCCTGAATGGATACTCCAAACTACCACCCCAGGATCCTGACAAGCTTGTTCTGCACAGCTATGGAAAGGATCAGTATGTACCGCAGACAGAAGGCTATTGTGGACCTACTGATACTGGACCCTACACACTGTGGCTGTTGTAACTGCAGAACCGGCCCCTAAACATGTCTGACCCATTTGAAGCAGTCATTAAGGTCATTGATGAGGGCTATGTGGTCCACATAGTGTAGCTGGACCGTGCACATGCTTCTAGACAATACCGTACAAGTTCAGTATGGATATGTTCACCAGCTTAAATTTACACCCCTATGTCAGTAGAGGGGTTGAAAAGCAGACCAAGGACAGAACTGACATGGTCAGACATGCCGCATTCATGTCAGACTACAAAGCGGATATGAGTGGCATCCCACAAGGCCTGGTCTTGCCCCCCCACCCCCGTTCTGTATACATGTCCCATAGGTATAGGCCAACATGGAAGGACTGTGATTGAGCATGTATGTAGAGGAGTACAAACAGCCCACCATATCCGACCCCCAGCTGACACAAGCAACCCACAAAAGGGCCACCTACAAACAGACAACTGTAGCCATAGCCATGTCAGCAAGCTAATTGCAGAACTGTGTATAGACAACCACCATGGATATACAGTAAGTGCCCACAAATTACCACACAGGTGTTAACCCATGAGGTACCTAACATGTAATGTGAGACCTGGGTACAAAAGGTGATAAATATCCTGCACTGGACAAACATGTGGCTGTAGTGTTCGTAGAAACATGTACCATATACACACCCAAACATGAAGGTTGGCAGATGTAGATAAGGGGAACTCATTGTGGCTCTGCAGCCATCCTCCATCAGCATCACAACTGACTACAATAGCCCCTGTGGGATATATCACAGCAGACACCTCCATCAACTGTAAAGTCCACAACAGTACCCCACCAGGGGTAGCAAAGAGCATGAACAGATGCCATGTGTTGCCTGAGTAAACAAACTGCAGCCCCACACACCGCCATCCTTCCCAGCTACAGAAAAGCTGTGCCTGATGTATGAAGCCATGTCCAACCTGGAATGAATGAACATGTTGCACCTTGTACAATCTGAATGGCAGTGAGCTACTCACATGAGAGACCTGAACCCCAGCACTGACATACATAGGACAAGCTGTACAGAATGATCCATAACACAGAAGGCACCCCCACACTTCAGTAAACTCCTGGTACAGGTCAGCCAGAGAGCCACATATCGACACCCCTCAAGAGGCATCCTGATGAGTGTATGGGAGATGGTAGGCTACCCTGGGTATCACTGTTATGTCAGAGGTAGACGGAGGCACAGTATACTAACCATGACATATGTAATGGCAAACTCCAGTTACAATGTGTGTCAAAGGACAAACACACCCTGTGAGTAGCATCAGAAATGGCCTAGGGAACATCGCTAGTGTTTGCCAATGTCCACCCATGTTGTGGAATACACTAGCGATGTTGGACGAGCCTGGTGTAGGTAGTCCATATCTGAACATATTGCAACATGGTCATATGTGCACAACTGGCCCCTACACAGTCTGTTGTGCTCACTATGAAGATGTCAAGCAACCATAGGACTAAAGCCCAGGATACTGTCCACCACAGTGAAAGTACCGAACCAGTACACTATATGGTACTACAGTGTTAGGTCATTATGAAAGTATGTTGAGAACTGTCTGCAAAGTATCCCATGCAATCCCTGCAGGCACAGTATAATCCCTGTTGTGGCAGACATGAAGCAGTTGGCTAGTAAGTACACAACATGACACCCAACACACAATCATAAATGTGCGATATTGTCGAAGTTCACACACACCCAAATATGTGGTGGACTTCAGAGTGCAACATATGGAAAACTCACACTGGGCATGCTCGCACACTTTGATAAATGAGGCATATGTCAGACAACATGCCATGGAAAGGCTGAACTGGGCATGCTCACACACTTAGGCCATATCTCCGTTTAGCAGTTGGCCACACATATCTGGTATTTGTACGTGTCAGTCCAGGAACCAACCACAACACAGCAATCAGCCCAGTGCACACAGTAAATGACCACAGAGACATAAGTGATATAGTGGATCGCCGTCATATGCAAACATCTTCCACAGATACACAAGTTGGTCATAGGAACAGGGAATGTTATGGCAATAAAGACCTGCAAACAGTAGAACAGCAGAACAAATATTGTGCATCCGACAATTGAACATATGGGTGTAGAAGTCAATACTAGGCTTCTTGCCCCAGGGAATGACAGCTCATCCATAGTGTGCTTGGCAGCTGCATCCCCAAGATAGTAGGCTACTGTGCCACTGTAAATTAGGTCACAGAAGGCAACATGTGAGGCTAGTGAGCTGTGCCTCTGTCAAGCAGGGGCACCGTGGAGGTCTCAGGGATTGAATGTGCTAAGCCACAGCCATGTTGTTGGTGTGTGCTGTGAGAGGGTTGCTGAGGATCTCTGACAGTAGGTGTCCGATCAATAACAGACTGCGGGGAGCCCTAGCTGCATTCTCTGGACGATTCCACTGTCAACACTGTGTTGTAATGAGTATGTGTGAATGAAGTGCCGTGCCGGAACTGTCCACAGATGTCCTCCCTCTGTGGACTACAGCTCTGCAATGTATTAGGTCACTCTGTCTGTTGAACGGCGCATATATGGCTGGTGTACAGCTGACAGGTGTCTTGTTGTGGAGCAGTCATGGGTATATGTGGGATAGCATGACCAATGCAAACTGTACACATGCTCATAGAATGCAATTGTCAAGGATTATGCTGAGTGGCCAGTATAGTCCTCCAGCATGGGTCCTCTGAAGTCATCCACCCAGTCTACACAAGTGTAGAGTCTGCTTGTGCTAAACACAGTTTGTGTGCAGTGACAACCTTGCCTGGGGGTGGAGATGAGATATGGATGTCCAGGGAAGGTGGGTATGGTCAGATATCAACAATGGTGGTCTACCTCTGGTGTGGAACAGTGAGTACCCACGTTGCAGATGGACAGGTGCAATATGTATTCACCCATGTGGCTGTGGTGTGTGGTACTGCCATAGCACATGGACCCACAAATTCTAGTGGCTGTAGGGTAAAGTGGTAGAGGCCTGAGTAGTTCTCACACACAATATGCCTGTACCTGATGTTAACAACTGGAATGGTGTATGTGAATACTTGCATATCCTGGCACTGTTCCCAGGGAAGCTAAGTGTGTGTCCTGGATGTGGGTGTGGTGTTATGGACTGGTTGTGTTGTGTGTTACAGGTCCTGTGGTCCCAAAGCATGGTATAGAACATAACCTGCCAGTGCGATGTGCATATCTGACCCTGACATAGGTGGCTGCAAATGCATATATATGCTATCCCCCACCTGACAGGTAGTACTACATCTACATACCTCTGTAGAAATAAAGATGGCAGCACCCTATAAATACTACAGGTGTAGAATAGCAGCCCAGTAATTCGGATAGTGCGCTCTGCTAATGTGTCTCCCTCAAGTGTCATAATATAGTTAGGTAGGGGTTCGAATCCTGCAAATGCTCAGTGTGTGTGGGTAAGTGGGGTTTGTGTGTGTGAAGGGCTATGAGAGGGAAATGTCCCTTTTGGCAATTGGGAGAACACACTACAGGATTCACACTCCCCTTTCTAAACACAGATGATGTCAGCACCCTATAAGTACAGCAGGAGAAGGGAAGCCTCCTAGTAATGCAAATAGCATGCTTTGCTAATGTGTCCATATCGAGTTTCATAGCATAGTTAGGTAGTGTATTGAAGCCTGCAAATGGCAAGTGTGTGTGTTTGGATGAGGGGGGTTAGTGTGTGTGCAAATTTGTGTGAGAGAAATGTCCCTTTTGGCAACTGGGAGAACACACTACAGGATGCACACTCCCCTTTCTAAACACAGATGATGTCAGCACTCTATAAGTAAAGCAGGAGAAGGGAAACCTCACAGTAATGCAAATAGTGCGCCCCGCTAATGCGTCCATCTCGAGTGTCGTAACATAGTTAGGTAGTGGTTTGAATCCTGCAAATGGCCAGTGTGTGTGTTTGGATGAGGGGGGTTAGTGTGTGTGCAATTATGTGTGAGGGAAATGTCCCTTTTGGCAACTGGAAGAACACACTACAGCATGCACACTCCCCTTTCTAAACACAGATGATGTCAGCACCCTATAAGTACAGCAAGAGAAGGGAAGCCTCCCAGTAATATGAATAGCGCACTCTGCTAATGCGTCTCTCCCGAGTATCGTAATGTAGTTAGGTAGGAGCTTGAAACCTGTAAATGGCACATGTGTGCGTTTGGATGGGAGTTTGTGTGTGTGCATTTCCGTATGTAAAACATGTTAGTTTTGGCAATCAGGAGACCACACTACCTGATGCACATTACCCTTTCAAAATACTGATGTTGTCAGCACCCTATAAGTACAGCCAGAGAAGAGGAACTATCTAGTAAACCAAATAGTGTGCTTTGCTAGTGCGTCTCTCTCACGTGTCATGACTTAGTTAGGTAGGGGAATGAATCCTGCAAATGTGCAAGTGTGCATGTGTGTAGGGGTAGTAGGGTGTGTGTAAATGCAAGTGTGAGAGAACAGATCCTTTTGGAAAATACTACAATACACCAGATGCTGCATACTCCCCCAGTAAACACAGGGGATGTCACAACACTATCAGCACAGCCAAACAGGGCTAGTTGGCTAGTAATGCCAGTAGTGCGCTCTGCTACTGTGTCTATTACCATTGTCAGAGCACAGATAGGTATGTTTTGGTAACCCACAACTGCCACGTGTGGTTGTGTCACACAGTATGACCTTGTGTGGGTCTTTGTACATAACAATGCATGCCATTGCCTAAACCAGCAATGGCATTGCACATGATGTATGTGTGTGACACATACATAAATACCTGTGACCTGCAGTAGTTACCATGTCTGACACATGCCTCAAGTGGATAAATGGTATTTGCAATGTATACCAATATGACTGTGTCTTACTGTGCAGGGTCCGTGGTATGTCTCTATACAGTGTGGGTGTATATGGTGAAATACCTACAGCAGGGGATACACATCTGGTCTGGGCCATATAGTGTACATGTAGTCGATGTACAGGTGCTGCATGTTCCCACCTGTTGTGGTAGTGGTAACATGTCATTCCACTGCAATCCAGTGACCACATGCTGTGAACCCTTCAACTAGTGTGTTGTAGCTACAGTAATGCTCACACACACAATGTTTGGCTGGATGCAGTCCAGCCATATAAACACAGTTCTTGAGACTGTCATATTGCCAGTGTTGTTATGGAGGATAGGTGGTCTTCCTGTGTATGGGAGGGTTGTGTGTGCCAGGTTATGAACCAGATGGCAGTCTGACACACTGTTAGCTGTGCATGATTAGGCCCTGATGGTTATCCTTCAGAGACCCTGAGACAGTGCAAATATGGCTCACACTGCTGAATCCTTTACATACACATTCTATGGACACCTAGTGGACTGCATGGATTGTGCTATCCCATTTAACAACAGGACTCACTACTCCAATGGCAGGGGACCTGTCTGGTAGACCCCAGCCATTAATAAGCTGTACAACATCAGGAGGAAGCTACTACATGATAGAGCACAATCCCAGACTGGGAAGGCATCTGTGATCTGTACTAGCAGACAGCTACGATCACTCATGAACTTTTCTAAGGGCCACTTCTACCGGACAATTGCACCAAACACGTAGGACTATCACACAGCCTTCTTCAGTTATCTCAGGAACCTGGGTGGACACTCACTGATATGCTGTGAGTTACTGCATACTGACTAAACTTACCCTGAACCCATTGGCATTGCCAACATCCTGGCAAACAGGTTCAGTGCAGATGCCCCCCCATCCCCCCTAAGGAGCAACTATCCATCCCAACAGAGTATAGCCTCCCTGACATCACACAGTAACAGGTGATTGCTGCCCTCCCCAAAGCATACATCACAGTATCAATGTGACCAGATGGTGTCCCAGCCTACATCTTACACGAGCTTCATGACAGACGTAACCCTCACATTACATCAGTGTTCAATATCAGAGTTACTACAGGATATGTACCCAAGGAATGGCATACAGTGACAGTGGCCCCACTCCACAGAGTTGGTGCCACAATGGACCACAGACAATATTGCCCTATAAGCCTAACTAGCCTGTTCTGCAAAGCTATGAAACATATTGTCATGGGACTCATACACATACACATCGGGAACCTACAGACACTGTGTGCTACACATTTCAGCATTGTTGTGGGAAGATCTTGCCTCTTGAACCTGTTTGTATTCTTTAAACAGCTAACAGGTCCATCGACATAGGGACGGTTGTCCACACAGCCTACCTGAACCTTGCAAAACCCTTCAACACAACAACCCACTGGGCCATTATGCATAGGCTCACCAGCATCGATATGGACACATATCTCACACAATGGATTGATACCTGGATCAGGGATAGCACCCACATGGTCAGATTTGAAGGTGCCATGTCTGACTATATACCAGTTACATTGCATCCCACACGGCTCGGTCCTGGGACCTCTCTTGTTCTGTATATATTTGTGTGACATACAGGCTACCACAGGGGGAATATGGCTGAACATGTTTGCACTTGACTGCAAACTGGGTGCCATGATCAACTCACCAGCTGCCATATGCATACTCAAACAGGGTCTCACAGAGATGGATGACTGGTGCCTGAGCCATGGCCTACAGCTAAATGCTATTAGTTGCATAGTCATCCCCTTTGGGAATAATAACATGCCCACACATTACCACATAGGTAGTACTCCATTACATACGGTAGGAGTTGTTAGGGGTTTGGGGACATGACTTGTTCGTACTGTCGCCTTTGACATTCACGTTGCCAAAGTGGTTGGACACACCTTCTATGTGGGCCACCTTATCCCATATGGTTTCACATGTAGATCGAGTGAGGTCATTGTGCCCCTATACTCATCACATCCATGCTTGGTTACAATGCCACATTTGGGGTGTACCTTACCTGACACCTGCAGCAACTGTACTGGCCACAGAAGTTCCTCACCAAGCAGATCTAGGGACTCAGACAGATGCCCTGCACAGTTTGGATGCAGTAACTCCAGCTCTACTCAGTCACTTACCACCTACTCGGATATGATGTGTGCCTGTTGTTTACAGATATACCCAACCCAGAATTACTGGACATGCTCCACCTCAGGATATCCGACTCTCTTGGAGCTACACACTCCAGGGACATATACCTCAGCACAGATGTTAATAGGACATGCTGGAGGGACAGATTCCTATCCCAGAGGCTCCACTCACTCCAGAATGTAATCCCAGTTTCACATAGGCAGAGCCACCCACTGACCACCTACAGGAGACATCTTGACGACTGTATGGGTGATCGTATGTTTACCCCTGGGATATCTTCTGTGTCCCTGCTAGACAGAGTCACAGTAGCCTAAACGTACATGGGCTATCTTGCGTGACCTACTATTCACACACACAGTGTAGTAAACTGACAGGGTTGTGAATGCCAAACACACTCTGGCTAGGCTTGTACATGCCCTAGGGCAGATAGCCTAGTATTGACTTCTGAACCTATGCTAATGTTCAAGATGCACAATGTTTATTGCTGATACTGTTTGCAGGTCTTTATTGTCTTTGCTTTACCAGTTTCTATGAACAACTTCGGTATCTGCAGAACATATTTGATTATGACAGGGTTCCACTATATTATAGATGTATCTGTTATCATATAACTGTGTGCACAGGGCAGATTGCTATTATAGTGACATGTTCCTGGGTTAACACATGCAACTGCCAGATATGTGTGGCCAACTGCTGTACTCAGACATGGCCTAAGTGTGTGAGCATGCCCAGTTCAGCCATTCCATGTTTTGTTGCCTGACATTTGTCTCATTTATTCAAGTATGTGAGCAGGCCCAGTGCGATCTTTCAGTATGTTGCTATCTGAGGTCCACTACATTTGTTGATGTGTGTGAACATGACCAATATTAACATTTATACTGTGTGTGTTGGAAGTCAGGTTCTGTTCTTACTGCAGGACTCACCTTTGTGTCATAACTCGACAAGGATTATGCTGTGCCTGCAGGGTTTCCATGAGATACTTTGAATAGACTTATCAACATTCCTTTATACAGACTGACCACAGCAATACTGTCATGGTTTAGTGGTTAAGTACTTTGACTATAGTGCACAGTATCCTGGGTTCGAGGCCCATCACTGCTTTATATTTTCATACTGAGCAGACCAGACTGCTTAAGGGCCAGTTAAGCAAATATGAGCATGTTGGCTTTTGTTCAGCTATGCCCTACTTAGACCAAGCTTGTCCGACATTGCTCATTATTCACCAGCATTGCTGGACGTTGCCCAATATTACTCAATAGTGACCACAGTTGTGCTAGTTGGTGTGTGTGATTTTGTTTGCATGTACTACATGGTGGTAAATGCTGTTTAGCACTGCTTTATATTGCTTAACACATGGCAATCATGACTTAGGTGATGCTGCAGGGCTGCCTATGTCGGATGCACATACTACACTCCCTGTACATGTTTGAAAGCAGGTAGTGTCAACTTAGGCATCCCTTTTACTATATGTGCGAGTCAGAGAGAGGTATCATTTCCAGAGTTCCTACTGAGCCAGTGTATGTCCTATGCTTTGCCTCTTTGCCAAGGCCAAAGCATACTGGGCACGCCTCCTTCTGCCTACTGGGGCAGGCTCAGGTTGTTCCTCCTCCGAGTCACGCTCTGCCTGTGATGGCCTTGGCAATGGTGGGGGGCTGTTTGGCCCAGCCTATGCTGGTCCTGCTGCAGCTGTTTTCACAGGATCATATTATGTAGCATAGCACATACCATAACAATTGGGGTACATGTAGTTGGTGAGTACTGCAAGGCTCCACCAGATGTGTCCAGGCACTGGAACCGTGACTTGAGCAGCCCAAACACACGTTCTATTACATTACATGTTTGTGCGTGTGCCTCATTATTGCATTCCTGTTCAGGTGTGTGTGTGTTTCTGATGGGTGTCATCAGCCACGGCTCCAGTGCATAGCCAGCATCCCCCACTAGGTGACCATGTGGGATGTCTCCATTGGCAAATGTCTGGTACAGCGGCATCAGATGCCAGATATGGTAATCATGGTAGCTTCCAGGGCAGCCTGCACACACATTCAGTATTATGCCCTGGGCATCACACATGACCTGGCAGTTGATGGAGGGGAAGCCTTTGAGGTTGAAGTAGACCCTACCTCGCTAGCCGGCTGGTGCTTTGATGCGTATGTGCGTGCAGTCTATTGCACCCACTACCTCAGGTTATTCCACTATTTGCTGGAACAGATGCATATTGCTGGCCAATACCTCATGGGAATTGGGGAAATATACATGATCACCGACATGTGCCAACATGGCATCCAGGAACTGGTGCAGTACCCTGGATGCTGATGCCTGTAATATCCCCATCATATCACCAGTTGGTCTCTGGAAGGTACCTGTTGCTAATATTCTTAGGCCAACACATACCTTGGTTTCCACTGGGATGGGTTCCCCTCTGTTGGTTCTGTGTGTGAGGCATGGCCTGCACAGCTCAACAATTTGCTGCAGTAGGGCTCTGTCCACTCTATAGTGCTCCACTATCTCCAGCTCATGTAGCCCCTGGTAAGTTACCCTGGGCCTGTATACTCTTCTCCGTCTCCTCACTGTGGGTTGTCCAGCAGCATTTACATTGTCACCACCCTCAACATGTTGCATATGTCACCTTATAACAGCAATGGCAGCCCCTAACATTTCTTTGTCTCAGTAAAGCTTTTTCAGTTTTCACTTCTATTAGCTTACTGCAGTGTCTGTTGTGAGAAACATAATGGACTGTTGTTTGCAGAGTTTTAAGTGCTAGGCTGGGCTGGGCTAGTGTACTGCCTGTGTAATTGCCTGATTCTGATTGTTTTCACCTGCTAGCGCTGCTAGTACTCCCTGGTAGCTTCCTACTATTTGTTGTGCTTCCTTTTTCCTTTCTGTTTCCTCAGTGGAGAGCACCGCGCACAGCAGCTAACACGTGTGCACACATGCTTACACAGACTAAAACTTGCTTATTCAGGTTAAAATGCGCGTACACCAGCACAAACGCACTTACAACTTTTTAAACAGCCTTATACATGCTTACTCCGGCTTAAACACGCTCACTCACACTTACACACATGCAGTCTGTCTTTCTCGGGTTTACAGGCACGCACACGCGCGCATGCACGCTCAGCAAGAAACTGTGGTGTTATCCACGGCATACACCTTCCATTTCTTGGCTTTCCCTTGCCTACCTGTTGACACACCTCTTTCCATGATGTGTAAATGACAGCTGACACATGCCACTCTGCTCCAATGAGCTTCACTTCTTTCATACATACCCCCCTCATGATGTCACCTATCTTCTACTCTGTTACTCCCCTTATCCTACTCCTACACTCCACTGACTGTGCTCATTTGCTATGTAAACTTGCGATTCACTATCCTAACCCTCATTTACATAGGATTGCCTACTAATGCTTGGTTACATCTCTTAGACTGAGCTTCCCCCCTTAGCAACCTCTACTCGGTGGCCATGTTGTCTTCAGCCTGCCATTCCCTTGCATTGTACATTAACAATTTCAATAAAATCCACGTATGGGTTTTAATTTTTAGTATTCTGGGTTTTAGAGCGCAGCCCATTTGCGCTGCTCTGCGCTATGCTTAAACATCGGAAATTGGCGAAAAAAAATAAAACATTTTTATTTTCATATTGCATCAGAAAACATTTCCAATGGCCATATATTTGGCCATCGGCATGCTTCCTGCACTGGAAGCAGCCTTTATTTGGAGCTGTCACGGCTCCGTTTTGCTATTTGCAGAATGGTACTCAGTTGTCAACTGAGTACATTTCTGCAAATAACACTGCTCTTACTTGGACAGGTTCGGGTTTGCTGAATTGCAAATCTACCTCATTTGCATGCCTTTCACCTGCAATTGAGGTAATTTGCATATCCCAGCCCTGTCCATGTAAGAGCCGTTTTAGGAGCTCTCTTGCATGCCCCTGCAGGCTGTTCCTGGATCGCTCGTCGGACATGATGGCTGCATGGAGTCTTACTCTACTCTAAGACTCCGTGCAAGCCTTCTTGAATCTGGCCCCATTTCTCTCCTATATGTATATATATATATATATATATATATATATATATATATATATATATATAAAAGTAATGGTGAAGTGCAAAGCAGAGAGCCCTTGGTAAAAATAGTGTGTTCAGTTTTATTGAGGGGTACGCTCATCAAACATTTTTGATTGGAAAATGTCTTTACAGAGGATTTGCCCATAGCAGCCATGTAATGACAGACAGGCACATAAATGATGAAGCAAATTCCTCATCCATGTAAGATTTCTGATTTCACAGTTGAATCCATGTTCTTGTTTTATTGCTCCATTTGTATTTATGTTTATTTTTTTCTGTGAACAGTAAATTCTATAATTAAACAAGTGGAAGTAGTTATCAGAAGAAGCCAATAATACATAAAACTCAAAAAAGTTAAGGGAACAAGGAAAATAAAACAAGTATGACATTTTTATAATCTGGTATTGCTTTAGTACTTATCAAATCAAACTGCTGTCACTGTGTTAGTGTGAGACAGGTAATGAAGACCACAAGTAATCATTTACTAAGAGTGAGATCTGACTTCAATGAATTTTACTTA
>NC_056741.1:108312590-108327933 GCF_019279795.1 Protopterus annectens
GTTATTAGCTCACTCTGTCTGTTGTACGGCCTATATATGGCTGGTGTACACCTGACAGGTGTCTTGTTGTGGAGCAGTCATGTGTGGAGGTATATGGATAGCATGATCAGTGCAAACCGTACACATGCTCATAGAATGCAATTGTCAAGATTATGCTAAGTGGCCAGTATAGTCCCCCAGCATGGGTCCTCTGAAGTCGTCCACCCCAGTCTTCACAAGTGTAGAGTCTGCTTGTGCTAAATACAGTTTGTGTGCAGTGACAACCTTGCCTGGGGTCAAAAAGGAGATGGGATATGGATGTCCAGGAAAGGGGTGGGTATGGTCAAATATCAAAGAAAAGCAATGGTGGTCTACCTCTGGTGTGGAACAGTGAAGGTAGTACTTGCGTTGCAGATGAACAAGTGCAATATGTATTCCCCCATGTGGCTGTGGTGTGTGGTTCTGCCATAGCATGGACCCACAAATTGTAGTGGCTGTAGGGTAAAGTGGGTGAAGAGGCCTGAGTAGTTCTCACACACAATATGCCTGTACCTGATGTTAACAACTGGAATGGTGTATGTGAACACCTGCATATCCCGGCACTGTTCCCAGGGAAGCTAAGTGTGTGTCCTGGATGTGGGTGTGGTGTTCTGGACTGGTTGTGTTGTGTGGTACAGGTCCTGTGGTCACAAAGCATGGTATAGAACATAACCTGCCAGTGCGATGTGCATATCTGACCCTGATGTAGGTGGCTGCAAATGCATATATATGCTATCCCCCACCTGACAGGTAGTACTACATGTACATACCTCTGTAGAAATAAAGATGTCAGCACCCTATAAATACTGCAGGTGCAGAACAAATGCCCAGTAATTCGGATAGTGCACTCTGCTAATGCGTCTCCCTCAAGTGTCATAATGTAGTTAGGCAGGGGTTTGAATCGTGCAAATGCTCTGTGTGTGTGTGTGGTTGGGTGGGGTTTGTGTGTGTGAGAGGGAAATGTCCCTTTTGGCAACTGGGAAAACACACTACAGGATGCACATTCCCCTTTCTAAACACTGATGATGTCAGCACCCTATAAGTACAGCAGGAGAAGGGAAATCTCTCAGTAATGCGAATAGCGTGCTCTGCTAATGCGTCCATCTCGAGTGTCATAACATAGTTAGGTAGGGGTTTGAATCTTGCAACTGCTTAGTGTGCGTAGAGGGGGTTAGTGTGTGTGCAAGTCTGTATGAAAAAAATCTCCCTTTTGGCAACTAGGAGAACACACTACAGGATGCACATTCCCTTTTCTAAACACTGATGATGTCAGCACCCTATAAGTACAGCAGGAGAAGAAAATCCTTCCAGTAATGCGAATAGTGCGCTCTGCTAATGTGTCCGTTTCGAGTGTCATAACATAGTTAGGGAGGGGCTTGAATCCTACAAATGCTCAGTGTGTGTAGAGGGGGTTAGTGTGTGTGCAAGTCTGTATGAATGAAATATCCCTTTTGGCAACTAGGAGAACACACTACAGGATGCACATTACCCTTTCTAAACACTGATGATGTCAGCACCCTATAAGTAAAGCAGGAGAAGAGAAACCTTCCAGTAATGCGAATAGCGTGCTCCGCTAATTCGTCCGTCTTGAGTGTCATAACATAATCAGGTAGGGGTTTGAATCCTGCAAATGTTCAGTGTGTATGGAGGGGGTTAGTGTGTGTGTGCAAGTCTTTGTGAGGGAGATGTCTCTTTTGGCATCTGTGAAAGCACTCTACAGGATGCACATTCCCCTATCTCAGCACGGATGATGTCAGCACCCTATAAGTACAGCAGGAGAAGGGAAACCTTCCAGTAATTCAAATAGCGCACTCTGCTAATGCATCTCTCCCGAGTGTCATGATATAGTTAGGTAGGAGTTTGAAACCTGTAAATAGCATGTGTGTGTGTTTGGATGTGGGGACTCTGTGTGTGTGCAATTCTGTATAAAAAACATGTGCTTTTTTGAAATCAGGAGATCACACTACATGATGCACATTACCCTTTCCAAACAGTGATGATGACAGCACCCTATACATACAGCTGGAGAAGAGACATCTGCCAGTAATCAGAATAGCGTAACCTGCTACAGCGTCACTCTCAAGTGCCAAAACATATTTAGGTAGGGGTTAGAAACCTGCAAGTGGCAAGTTTGGATGTGAGGAGTTTGTGTGTGTGCGTTTCTGTATGAAAAACATGCTAGTTTTGGCAATCAGCAGATCACACTACCTGATGCACATTACCCTTTCAAAACACTGATGATGTCAGCACCCTATAAGTAAAGCCAGAGAAGAGAAACCATCTAGTAATCTGAATAGTGCGCTTTGCTAATGTGTCTTTCTCACGTGTCGTGACTTAATTAGGTAGGAGTATGAATCCTGCAAATGGCAAGTGTGCATGTGTGGGGAGAGTAGGGTGTGTGTAAATGCAAGTGTGAGAGAACAGATCCTTTTGGCAAATACTACAATACACCAGATGCTGCATATTCTCTCAGTAAACACAGGGGATGTCACCACACTATCAGCACAGCCAAACAGGGCTAGTTGGCCAGTAATGCCAATAGTGCGCTCTGCTACTGGGTCTATTACCATTGTCAGAGTACAGATAGGTATGTTTTGGTAACCCACAACTGCCACGTATGGTTGTGTCACACATTATGACCTTGTGTGGGTCTTTGTGCATAACAATGCATGCCATTGCCTAAACCAGCAATGGCATTGCACACATGATGTATGTGTGTGACACATACACATAAATACCTGTGACCTGCAGTAGTTACCATGTCTGACACATGCCTCGAGTGGATAAATGGTATTTGCAATGTATACCAATATGACTGTGTCTTACTGTGCAGGGGCCGCACACAGTATGTGTCTATACAGTGTGGGTGTATATGGTAAAATACCTACAGCAGGGGATACGCATCTGGTCTGGGCCATATAGTCTACATGTAGTCGATGTACAGGTGCTGCATGTTCGCACCTGTTGTGGAGTGGTAACATGTCATTCCACTGCAATTCAGTGACCACATGCTGTGAACCCTTCAACTAGTATGTTGTAGCTACAGTAATGCTCACGCACAATGTTTGGCTGGATGCAGTCCAGCCATATAAAGACATTTCTTGAGACTGTCATATTGCCAGTGTTGTTATGGAGGATAGGTGGTTTTCCTGTGTATGGGAGGGTTGTGTGTGCCAGGCTATGAACCAGATGGCAGTCCGACACACTGTTAGCTGCACATGATTAGGCCATGATGCTTTGTGCTGTGCCAACAACCTGGAGGTGTGTGTATCTGTGGTGCCTTGGGATACCACCCCCCTGTCCATGTGTGTTACATGTTTAGGGGATGACAGGCATGGTATGAGGCATAACCTGTCAGTGATGGGTTGCACCTGTAAGCCATGAATCAGGACTCTGGTACTGCACAGACATTGCAGTTCACCATGCTGAGGACAGTGTCCAGTGCATGCATCTTGCGGTGTACACTGCTGGTGTTGTGTAGCAGCACTGTTAGTGTCCTAACCTGTGTGATACCCACGGAGGTGGCTATGTAATCCGTGTCCTGCAGCATAAAGCAGTATGTGTGTATCAAGGAGCTTCGCCAATATACATCGGGCCATGGGTGTCACGTGCAAGCTGACCCTTGCACATCATTGTGGCTTCCCTAGCATGTAAGCACACGTTGACAGCCAGCGGATACCCTATGAATGACATTGGAGACTGAGCAGAATGTAGACACACAACACCCTTCCTACATATAGTGGTAGCATACCTGGTGAGGGTATGTTGGCAACCAAGATCAGGCTCATACTGGCCCGTGCCACATGCTGAGAGATCCATTCTATGTTCCCTATCATGTAGTCCAGGGAGGTATGTCTCAGGTCATCCATAGTAGCATGGTCAATGAGTGAGTCATATGTGTCCATGCCTCTGACTGACCTGTATGCATGTGTTCTGTGGTGGACCATAGTGCCCCTGAGGCATATCACTGTGACCTTCACCAGATACAGCCTGTTGAGTGGGACCCCAGTGCAGCACCCAAGACAGGTACCTGACACATCTGTAGCAGGTGTGTTGTGTAGCCCTACAGGCTGTGAGTGTGTGGCACACGGGATGTGTGTGCCATGTGTGGCATGTGCTCTGTTCCGATGGAACATATGCCTGTGTGCCAGCTGCGGAGGTTTGTGATGCTCAGGCAGGATGCTATTCTGAGTCCCCACATATGCCCCAGTGTGTTCAGCATGCTGTCAGTGCGTGTCTATGTCTGACTTGTATTGTAGTCACTGTAATATGACATGCCACCTGACAGGGTATGGCATTACTGGGTTCAAAGAGCTCAGTCCCCAGATTGGCTATGTGGTGGCATCCAACACATGTGTTGTACGTTCCAGGCCAAGGGTGATGGCTGACTGCATACATGTGGCAGCTGTGACATTGCCACATGACTCACATAAACCACAACTGGACCATAGAGGTGATTCACAGGTTACCTTTGCACATGCTACCCTAGTAGTGTGATTGCCATGGTGAGTACCAACACATAGGGCCAATGGGGAACAACATACTGAATGTGTGTATGTGTGGGTGTACTGCTACTGTTTCATAGCACTGGCATATATGACTGCACACGTGGGTAAATGCCAGGTAAGACATGTGCAATGTGTCACAGGCAACGTACATGCGAACAGGACGGACAGTGACGTTCTGTCATGTGTAAACTTGACATACGATCGTATGCTATGCAGATGTCACTAGAGTCCACAGAAGCACTGTAACTCTGCATTGCAGGTGTAAGCAGTGTTCCAGGGAACCCCAAGCAAACATGCATGCAAACAAAGCTACAGTAAGCAGGGCTGGAAGTAGTTCATTGTACAACAAAGAAGGGTAACACTAACAGTAAGTAGCAAAGCAAATATGTAGGCACTATCAACATGTACCCAGGAATACACAGCGCAGATGCCCATGGTAGAACTGATATTATGTCATAGTTAATTGTGATTTGGATTACATTGGTACTGCACACATATCAACATGCGCAAACATCCACATTGCATAGTCGTTGTGGGCAACTTGACACCCTTACTGTACATGTCCACCATTGCATATCACTACTTGCGTTACCTTCCCCCCTGTGCTACCCATGTATGCGGCTATCTGTTGACATCCTTACCACCGGCATGCAATTATGTGCAGCTGTTACACTTTGGTACGTACTATGGGTGCAGATAACAATTCAGGACATTCATACGGTTACTGCATCAGGCATGCTGGGATATACACACAGTCATATCAGCACACTGTACTGTTACCAACATGATACTACTAATACACTTCTATGTAGTCACCCTGTGCATCAGCAATGTGTTTACCTGTTCCCGCAATGATGTTGGAGATTGCAGGAGGTGGCACAGTGTCATCATATGCACAGGGTGTGAATTAGGTATGCCTGAGTCTGCCACTGATACCACCAATTGACATGTGTGTGTATGTGTGTTGGTGAGGGGCAGCAGTACAGGGTGGGACACTGTTGGTGCAGTGTGTGCATGCATGTGGTCACCCTAGGTGTTAACATTTCGCATGTGTGTATGCACGCACACAGTTCCACCTCATGGCTGCCATAAACAGGGGTTTGTGGACAGCCACAGACTGCACCTGGCAGGTCATACAGATCAGTGTCTGTGGGTACGGACACGGTACCTGTGCCTGGCAGGGGTGCTACGGACCATATCCAGTACTAAGCCAGACTGGGTACTGTCATCAGAAGCGGGAGTGTGTTGACTGGACACAGGTCCCTGTTGGGACTGTCCAGAGCCATGTGCACGTGGTCTCCTGGGGCATTCCGATGACAGCACAGACCCAGCATTGCTGGGGCTGCTCCTGCACTATGGGGGCGTGCGCGGGCTTGTTGTTGTCCGCACTGACTGCCAGCTGCTGCTGTTGCTGGCATATGGCCACGTCGATGCCGCAACCGCCCACCATTGCCCTGGCTCATGGACATTTGGTTGTGGAACTGCTGTAATATGTCCCCACAACGTCTGTCTATGACATCGGTGAAATTACGGATAGCATCCGCGATGTCACGCATACTGTCAGTCATGGCTGTGCGACATGCTCTCAGCTCCCTCAGACCCTGTCTGGTGTACCTTTCCATATGCGACTGTGCCTGCATGACAGCCCGAAACATAGCTGAGGTTGACAGACCTCCTTGGGCATGTCTGCCAGAGGCAGTACGCCCATGGATGCTCCCACGAGAAACCATGGGCAACTGTCTGTGTGGTACCATCGCAGGACCCTGCCCATGGCTGCTGTGTGGGGAAGCATGTGCCACAGATACCACATTACCCTGGTCAATGCCCACTGTATCCTGTCCATCACCTAGGGACAATGGTGACAAAGGATGTACTGGCAGGATGACTGTGCGCAATGATGGGGTTGACAGCTGTGTACTGTCAATTGGCTGACCAATGGCAGACCCTGACACACCTTCCTGTACCATTACACAGATATCATCATTACCAGTACCTGTGGCACCAGATTCAGGTTCCCTGCTGCAGGACACCAGAGCAGCACCAGAACCTGTGGGAGGAAGACAGGAAACACAGTTTACAGTGTCCACACAATGTTGCCAGTGATGCACTTATGCACACATGCACACATGGACACAGGCACACATGCACACATGGACACAGGCACACATGCAGACATGCACACGTGGACACATGCACACAGGCACACATGCACACAGGCACACATGTACACATGCACACGTGGACACATGCACACATGCACACATGCACACGTGGTCACATGCACACATGCACATGCACACGTGCACATGCACATGCACACATGCACACATGCACACGTGGACACATGCACACATGGACACATGCACACAGGCACACATGCAGACATGCACACGTGGACACATGCACACAGGCACACATGCACACATGCACACAGGCACACATGCACACGTGGACACATGCACACGTGGACACATGCACACGTGGACACATGCACACATGCACACGTGGACACATGCACACATGGACACATGCACACATGCACACATGCACTCGTGGTCACGTGTACACATGCACACATGCACACATGCACACGTGGACACAGGCACACATGCACACATGCACACATGCACACGTGGACACAGGCACACCTGCACACATGCACACATGCACACATGGGCACAGGCACACCTGCACACATGCACACATGCACACCCCGCAGTATACACACAGAGCACTACTAAGTTACACTAGTGTTACTAGCACTATCAGGACTATTATAGGTATTGTTAAACACACTCACCAGCATGGATGGCCTGCCTTGCTGTAACCCCGGAGGGACTTGCAGAAATGATGAGATTAATGTCAGTGGGCACAACTGTGCCATTGATACTGCATATGATACAGTGCAGTAGTACACCAGTTGCCTTTCACATGTCAGCTGCTGATATTGCCAATATCACACATGCACAATTACATACTATGATGACAGCTACATACCACAGACACACCTTACACATGCATAAACTAACAGTGTACAGAACAGTCAAGTGTACATATGGCATATTACCTGCACGCTCCATGTCATGCTGCTGTGTGGATCCAGCCTCCATCATGATGCAGGTGTATTGCTGTTGCAGTTCAGGGGCTGGAGACACAACACTTAGGAGTAGCCCCTCCAGTCTGGTGAGGGGGGGATGTGTGGCCACCCCACCTCCTGTGGCAACCTGTTGCCTGTGGATATCCGACGCACGCTGACGGACATTTCTGATTAAATCACTGCAGTGATGTTGTACCTGCTCATATGTCCTATTATGCGTGCCAATGTCATTTACCCTACGGACAAGGTCTTGCCACAGTGCAGCCCTCTCCTGCTGATTCTGACTGGTGCGGGAAAACAGTATGTCATACTCCCACACCAGGCTCTGGTCTATCTCCTCATCTTCCACTGCAGAGTAGGCGGGATTATGCTGACACGCCATCTCCTGGAAGAGAACACAAACAGGATATCAGCAGACTATGTCAGCAATATATGGCACACATACTATACATGATACTCATGTGTAGTGATATACTACTACTCCCATATGTTGCATGTGTGTGTCTCGTGGTGGATACACAAGTACATGGCCAGATATCAGTGCTCAGCCAACACCTGTGCAACAATACCTGCCACATTCCACACAACATAGTAGCATGCCCTATCGGTCAGCACACACTGACAGGTCCAATGCACAACCTCACTCTGGGGGTTCATCCCAAGGTACTGTATGTGGGACGCCATCCACTAGTGTGATGTGGACACAAGTTACTTGGCCTGGATATACATATCCCACCACCACCACCAGCACAGTAGACTACTTTGATATGTATGTGATTAGACAGTTATTCACTTGGTAGGACTGAGATGGTATCCATGCAGCACACTGGGCCAGTGGAAGCCACAACCCACATTGCTGACCCCTTTGCAAATGCTTACCACGGACATCCCACAGATTGCATGGAACTTGCACACATTTCTAACCCAGACCCTATGCACAAAGGTTAGGCATCCTGTCCGGTGGACCCCAGACAGAGGCAGATTGTATAACAATAGCAGGAGGCTACTGCAGGACAGAGCAGATTCACATTAAGGGAAGGCATCTGTGGTCAGCACTGGTACTATGCTACGGTCTCTCATAACAATGGCCACGGCCTACTCTGGGAGGTAAATGGCCACAAACACTATGGATAACCACAAGGCCTTCTTCAGTTATGTTACACATATGGACCAAATGCCTCAGATATGCTCTGCGTTAATACACACCTACTTAACATTCACCAAACACACAGATATTGGCAACATTCTTGCAGACAGGTTCAGTGCACGTATCCCCCCTCCTTCTCCCCCACCAGTTGAAATACTTATCACAGCTGTATGTAACCTCCCTATCATCTCACATGTCCAGGTGAGGGCCGCCCTCAGCAAAGCAGAACACACAGCATCACTGTGACCTGATGGTATCCCTGGATGTGTGCTACATGCACTCCAAGAGAACATACAACCACATATAAGACTGATAATTAATCTTGGCCGTACTACAGGATATGTACCTGGACACTGGCATACAGCAACAGTGGTCCCATACTACTAAGGAGGCAACTCTACTGACCCTGGGAACTACCACATCATATGCATAACCGGCCTGGTCTGCTAAGCTATGGAATTATTCAGTATGGGATGCATATGCAGTGATATCGGGTACCTGCAGACACTTGTTCCCAGCCAGTTTGCCTTTGTGATGGGCTGATCCTGCCTTTTGAACCTGGCTGACCTTTCAAAACAGTCACTACAGCCATTGCTGAGGGCAACGCACAGACAACTGCTGCCAGGATCATGGCCTAACACTGATTGACATGTAATGTATAGTCATCCCCTTTTGGTGGAACTACGTACACACAACATATCACATGGACATACCTATAGATACAGACCTATGACACATTTGGAGGGTTCACAGTATGCAGATTATTAACCTGCTACTTTGCATTACCTGTGTTTGTCGAAGCTGGTTGCATTTCCACTGCTTCTGCTTCCTGTTGCTACTGTCACTGCTGACAGCTTAGAGTCACAGTGTGTAGCGTGTGTTTTTTTTTTTTTTTTCTCTCTGTCTCTGTCTCTCTCCCTCTGTCTGCTTCCAGACAGTGCAATGAATGTATTGCATGTGTGGAGTGTTAGTACAGGATGCTTTTGTAGGTATCTGCATAGGTCCATGTGATGGCCTCTGCACCAATTGTAAGCCAGCATTTGCTAATTGCATGCAGCCAGTTGTGTACTGATTGCAGTTCTCACTGTGATTTCAGGACAGTGCTATAAAAGGGTATGTGAGATAGGCGTTGCCCTTTCAGATTGTAAGGGCGGGGACCATGCTGGTATGCTGTGGGCACTGTTCTGTGAGTGTAAAGGTTAGTATTTCTCTCATGATTCAGGCTGTGTTGTAGATTCACATTTCTCCATTCCTCTCTCCTGTTCCCTGTAGTAAGTGTGTATGCACAATGACACCTACAACTATATATAGATATATATATATATATATATATATATATATATATATATGTAAATATACATACATTTATATATGTACATTAACTGACATTGTTACCTACAAGCTACCAACTAGCATGGCTGTTTCTGTTCACACACTACTATTATGGGACTCCAGTAGATTTGACAGTAATTCTAAATGACATGCTTTGTGTACTACACATCATATATTCCCTTTACATTCATCCCTACTTTTACATGCTATATTTATTTTAGCACAATGTTCTTGTATAAGAGTCATGGCTTAGTGGTAGGTCATACAGACTGCTGTTTCTAAGGTCCTGGGTTCGGGACTGACATTGGGATTTTATTTTGCTTTTGAACTGACTACAGGACCTGTCAATCAGAGTGACTAAGACACTTTTAAGCAGTTGTAACCGGGTTAGCGCTGGTTTGCGCGGAGCTCACGCATGTGCACTAGCGTTCAGCTCCACGCACACACGCGCACACTCGCTTACAACCGCTTAAACGTGCTTACTCTTGTGCACACCCGCGCTATTTTCTTTGAAAGAAATGAAAATGGGAGGACAGGAAAGTGGTGAAAAAGGGGTCACAAAGAGGGTAAGACAGTAGGGAAACAAGCTTGGGATTTGCAGGAGGGATGTAGGTAAGGCCCATAGCTGCCCATTTCTTCATCAGCAACAGCTGTGCATATGTATGTAATTTGGTGTGACATTTGAAACCTTCCACCCCTGAGAGAGGTGTCAGGACAACAATAATACTTGTTGTACAGCCAATTGTAATTGATAGTTTCCATGTCCAGCAGACATGTGTGCGGAATGGGCAGCTATGTATGGGGCGTAATTTTTATGAGAGTAGAGAGTGCCCTTGTCTTTTTCTTTTTTTTTCAGGTGAGTGGTATGTCAGGTGAAGGAAGTCGGTATAGCTGGGGAGGTAGGTTGGGTAGGTAAACAGACAAGACAAACAAGACGCATACAGGGGTGGTGTATGACACGTGTGGGGGGGTTACACAATTGACGGGGACGGAGGTTTGGGTATCCAGAGCCCATGAGCCCACAGATGGCAACAATGGAACTGATATCCCCACCCATAGGCAGTTGCCACTGTTCCTTCACTGCCCAGGATGGGGCTGTGCTGGGGGCTGTGTAGGCCGGGCAACAGGCATGCCCGTAAGTTGTGCCACCTGTGCCTCAAGCTGGAGTAGGGGCTCGAGAACAGAGTCCTGGATCTCCCGATGCACCACAGTGCAGACGCTATGGAGGGTGAGTGGTGGTTCTCCTCTGGCCACGCTTGCAGAGGGGGGACGAGCCCCATCCCCTGCAGCGCTTCCACCCACAGGTGGCACAGGGCCACCGGAGGAGGGTCCAGACTGGGCACTAGTGCCAGGTGCACTCGCCAGCTGAGGTGGGAGAGGTGAGTCCACTGGAACCCGCCTTCCCTGTCATCCTGTGTTTTGCATTATGTCATGACAGTTTGGGTTAGTGACATATAATACCATTCACAATTAGTTGTAACAGCATGCATTAGTATTCCCATTAACCAAACACCTAGATATTCACACCATTGAACAGCGAGCATAACACATGCATAATTTGAACAGCAATACACAGTCCAACAACATGCAGGGTTGATTGATGGCAACAGGCCATCAGGTTTAGATGTATGAACAGGGCAGATGCATCAACGGACATGCAAATATATATGACCCAACAGGACAAATGTCCAGGGGTGTTAATTGTGATTGCACATACCATTTTCACGTGGAGTGGGTTATATGTGGTTATCGGGTGGGGTGAAGAAAATAATATTAACACCTTCGAATACCAATACATATGCTGTACATTTCTAATAGCTGCACATATATACACACAACTGTTCTAACTACAGTTTCCTATATGATAACTACTTCAACTTGGTGATAGGACTGTTACTGCTACATCAATATACATTTTATTGTTCTTCATACACATTCATATCTAGCTTTGTTCAGCTACATCATCCTGCTACATTTGCTTTATATATCTATAGACAGGTGTGGATGTTTGGTATATCAGACAATCATACTATCTGCATATTGCAGACTGAGAGCAACATATCCAGATTTTAGGATACACATTCCAGATGCAGCAACACTTTGAACAGATTTCACTGTTTGGTTTTGATTCTCACATGCATTTCATTCTGTACTGACTGCAGTATACTTTATTCAGGGGTTATTACTACTGTATTGCTGGATTCATGACACTTTCTCACACTCTCTCACTTGTTTTCATTTTACTATTCAGGATGGTACTTACTTCTAGGCTTTATTGACATGTTTTACCTGTAGTTATTACAATCCTTTCCAGCAGTCTCACTTCTGTCATGTTTCAGTATTTCAACAGGGATATATTTCACACATGTGATTTGATCATCTTCTGCAGCTGTACTTTTCAGCCTGCTGCAGGTTGTGTACTATTTTCTTACAGGTGGGGCATCTTTATTTCAGAATTTATGTCAGACATTTTCATTTTTGTTGTTTGGATTACAGACTGCAACCAACTTTTGTAATCAAGCAATACTTGCAAACACTTTTACACTGTTACTTGCACATTTTATTACTTAGTGACTACACTGCACTCTTTTGCTAACTGTCATACTTTTATATTTCTTTACAGTTACTGGGAGTGGATTATTGACCTGCCTGGTGGCGCAACCGCACCAGCCTATCGCCATAGGCTCTGTGGTTCGCAGAACGGACACCTGCAGCTGTAATATAAATGAAGTAATATTGGAATACACATCTCCATAATATCAGCTAGTTTAATTTCTTACATACATAATTAAATGTAACTTACTCAGTAGTGGGGCGTTGGGCATTTGCCGGGCCTCCTGGATCCAAAGGTTCAATTGGTCCTGCTTGCGTCTCTTCAGGTCCGCATGGTGATGATGGACCTGCTCACCAGTCCTTGGAATCCCTGTGGCACTGGTGAGATCATGAGCCAACCAGTCCCACGCCTCAGCCCTATATGCTTCCCACAGGACCTGGCCCTGCATGAGTTGGGCCTCATGATTGTGGACTAGGAGCCAGACCATGTACCTGGACTCCTCAACGCCCCACCTCTGTGCTCGAAAGCAACTACCCTCACCTACTCCTGTCATTCTGGCTGCAAGTCAGTTCTACAATCGTTTATGCTGTGTATTCCCGCCTATAGGGCTTATATAGGCTGTTTTTCCCGCACATATCTGTGATTGGCCATTTTGGAATTGTATCAACTTCACTAAACCTGCATTGTCATGCTCCATTTTGTATTCATTTGTATATATTTGCTATTATTGCATTTATAGGTACTGCTGTCATGGTTTAGTGGTTCAGTACCTTGACTATGGTGTATAGTATCCTGGGTTCAAACATGGCCACTACTTTTTATTTTTTATGACTGTCTAGACAAGCTGAGGGGTGTGTCTGTGTAAAGGCAGTTTTGATACGGCTTGCTCAATGTTGCCCATCTGTTAGCTTGTTTGCGCAGTGCAACTCACAAGAATGGGGTACGCTGCTTTAAGCCACATTTGGCTATCAGCATGCATATTACGCACAGCTCAGCTAGGGACACATAGTTTCAGTGTGTTAAACCACTGCTCACCTACGGGCACTCATTTTGCACCAGTTAAACCACTGCTCACCTACAGGCAGATGCACTCACCCTGTTAAACTGTAGCTCAGCTATGGGCACATCTGGCATTTTTTATTGTTTTGTTACCTCACATTTCTTCAATATAAATGGGCTATTTCATTACATTTTACATAAAATGTGATTTTATGTGTACATGTTTGTCAGGGACTTGTTTCATGCTTATTTTGCTAAAAATAAAAATTGATGTTGTGGGGGCTCGAACCATGCATGCCTGCTCTTCAGCCAACATCTCTACCGCTACGCTATTGCTTTTTGGCTTACTTTGCATATTTAGTTCTTATATGCTTTCCCACTGACTGTTAACTGTGGCTGCGCTACAGGTACGCCCGCGCAAACAAGCGCACTCACGGTTAAACATCTTTAGAATTTAAAAAAAAAATTATGAGATGTTCATTTGTACATTTTATGTTTGTAGTCTGTGGGGGCATGTGTTGTGTTGTGTTTATTCACATTTCCATGGACTCTGTCGTGGGTGTTTACTTTGTGCACTTTTACTCTTCTGGGGACGGTCACACAGGGCTCGGCCTACGGACATGCCCCCTACTGTCTTACACGGACCGTGTTAGCCTTAGGTGTGATTCAGCATGCTCTCATGAATATGCAGAGCATGCTGACATCACTCCGTTTAACTGCAGCCTCCGTGTAAGAGTTATAACTCTTACATGGAGGCTTCGTAAATCCTGCCCATAATGATGAGATATAGTAACTATAACAAGATTTAAAAATGTAATGATTTTTTATGGAGATTGTCTATTAGTAAATTGCCAGTTAAGGCAAATATGCCATACAAGAAAAAGCTAGACAGAATATGTAATAAATGTGGAGAGTTTCAGACTACTGAGGATGTGTTTTTGAAATGTGAAAGAGTTAACAATTTGTAAAAAGAAAAACGTAAACGTAATAGGGTGAAAAGTTTGTTAAAATTTGAGCAAATAAATATGGACATAATAGAATTTGGTTGTTGTAGTGCATGAAAACAGGAAGAGGTGAAGAAAATGGACAGAGTAATATTTTATGTTTCATGGACTATATGGCACAAGAGACTAATAGAAATCAAATACAATAGAAAATAGACTTTGACAAAGATTCAAAGAGAATAATATTTTAGTTGTAGATAAAAGAGTGAGGGAATGCTTAAATTGAAGTTTCTAATGTATGGAGATCTGTAAATAGATGTAAATAACTAAAATATGAAAATATGTAAATAACATGTAATACATATATCAATAAAAAGCATTACTTAGTAATATTAAATGGGAAAACTATTAAGTCCTTCCAGGTTATCTCTCTTAAGATATTTAATTTCTACTATGTTTTCTCTATCCCCAAATGATTTAGGAAAATCAACATTGCTTTCTTCCACTAAGATTGAATCACCCCATTCTTTAAAACAATTCTGTGTCATTGTTGTCATGTGGATGTGTTTTGTTTTTGTGTACAAAATGATTCTGTATAAGTTTCAATTACTGTTGGCAAATTCAGTCACTATAACCATGATATCTGTAGCTGTTCATTATAAACCTTATTTGGGTGTGGATGGTGTTGATTATTATAGCAATAACCCATGCCTGGGTGTGGGTAATGCTAAATTTACCCACGGT
>NC_056741.1:108328433-108355933 GCF_019279795.1 Protopterus annectens
AGTGGCAACTGGCTAAATCACGCTAAATCACGTATATGTGCTTTGATAGCAGGGGCTGAAAAGAAGCTATGAATAGACCCAAAACGACAATACAACTACAGTATCAAGTCAGTAACCACTGCACGGGGGCAGGGAAGCTGTTCAATGTTATTCATCGCCACTGATCAACAGAGAGACTTTCCTTAGCCCAAGCAAAAATGGCCTCACAGAACTTACAAACATTTACAGGAAACAGCAAGCCTGTAACTGAACTTTTTTAAATCTCAGAAAAGTGGGAAAAAAGACATTTTTTGTTTGTTTTGTTTTGTTTTTTCAGAGATAGTGCAGAGGTTCACAGGTAATATCAAGTTATAACAGTGCAGTAAATGACCCCACGTTATGCTAGGTCAAGGACAGAACATATGCAAGTTTTAGAAAAAAAAAAACGATTTAAAAATTAAGTGCAAACAGGAAATTCAGTAAACAACTTTGGTTGCAGTTTCTAAATACAGCTACTAATGCAGAAATCAAGTTTAACAAGCCAGAAAATGCTCAAACTAGACAGCTATGCAGAAAAAACTAAGCAAATAAACAGAGAAAAAAATACTTAAAATCTCAAAAGTGGCTCCCTTCTTCTCTCAGCGTTTTCTCCTCTTGGTGGATGCTTCACCAACAGCCAACAAGCCTATTGGTTTGTTTAGTTAATTTCTTTGGCTGATTTGAATGTATAAACATCTCTAACTTAGTTTGTTCTTTGTTCTGAAGAAGTCTGGATACTAGGATGAAAGCACTTAACTTTTCAAATAAAAGTGTGGTTCCCCAAAGCTCCGACATCTGTGTTCATCGTCTAGTTCTGAATGTTCGATATGACAGAACTAGAGATAAATTCTGCCCTTTTTATCCATCCTAAGGTTTTTTATCATTTTAGTATCAGTAACAAATCAAAGTCCTCATATCATCCTTATGAATTTGTGAATAAAGTAAAGACTGAAATGAGTATCAGCTAAGACAGAGGAGAAAGAAAACAATATATTCAGTAGAATGTAACAGGAATAATTCTTTAATGCTTGAGGTAAGTGAGAATGAGATTATATCATAGGTCTATACTTGTTCTATCTTCTCAAACTAGATGACAATACAGTTGTGTTATCACTGTGTATAAGGGATAATGCTTGCAACTGATATTGTGGTGCCATTATTTATTTTCATTTATATACATGTGAGATTGTCTGTGTCACGCATGAGAATTTAATAAAGATGTTTCTTGTAAAAAATATGGATGTCCATAAATTAATATTACAAGTCATGCTTTTGCTATGGTTTTCTTGAAACCCATTTCTAAAACACAAAGCAAAAGGTTATGCTCAGACACTGAATACTTCTCTTTCCTCCATTTATATAACTTCCCTCACAATGCATTTAGAGTTGTTGAGGCTTGCAATACAGATGTAATATTTTTTCTTTTCATAGTTCCCCCTACTACTGGCTTTTGTTAATATTGATACATAAAGATTATAAAAAGAAATATAGCCAATTATCAGCAGTAGGTGACAATTGTTTCAATATTTGCATTAGAAATTTCCAGGGAGTATGAGCTGAAACTATAGCAAGGTTTCTTTTTTTTCCTCCGATTTTTTTTTTTATTTTTCAAAAAGATAGTAAGCAATGTAACTAATTCTAAAGAGAAACAAGTAAAATTAATTATATACAATATATACAAAAGCCTGAAAAATAGAGTATTGAAAGTAAAGATTCAAATTGTTCTCATTTTTCATTGTCAATTTCAGTCATTAACAGGATTCTTCAAACACAAATCAGTAAGAGAAATTGCTTAAAATCCAAGTATTGTTGATGGATAAATTAGGGTAAATTCTTAGTTCTTTGACTTTAGTCTCTTTAAGTGCAGTTTCCTTTAAGAACAGAAGAAAATCTTTGAATAATGGTGGCATAGATATTTTTGTATTTCTTTGTAATGTTTTTTCTACCAATCACCAGAATGAACCAAAGAACATTATAGCTAACATTCATCACACCATTTGTATCATATGCATTAAATATTAAAAATATTGATAAAGAAAACTTACCATAAAATAAAGCTTGTAGAAATACTTCTATCTTAGACCAAAATAAAGCTAAGGAGGGACATTCATAAAACATATGAATCCAATCAGCCCTACATTCTTATAAACATATATAACACAATAGGGTACTATTTCCATTTATTTTAGAAATTCTATTTGCAGGTAAAAAAGGTCTGTGCAGAAATTTCCAAGCAAAAATATGTCAGAAATGAGACACCTAGAAGTGGGACTAAAAGGCAATAATAACTGAAATTTATTCTGAGATGTAAATTGAGATGCATGACCTAAAGTAGTATGATTACAACATTTTAAATGTAAGATTGCTTTATATTCAATAACTATTTTATAAAGTTTTGAAATTAAATTATCATTTTTGTTCTTATATAGTGTTTCATGAATGAAATAAAAAAGTTTAGGTTCTTCTTTATAATGTGAATTGGAGATGTATACACATAAATCATTCATATAACATTTCAGATTATGTAAAAATAAACAATCTTGAGAGTTTAAATTAAATTCCAAAATAAGTTGCCAAATTTCTTTAGATTTTAAATCTTTAATACAATGATAATAGCATCCAAACTCATTGATTTCCCCACATTCCAGTATATGACTATTGCTTTTATTGGAAATTGTTTTTGTAAAACTGAATGGAATAAGATATTCAAACCACATTTTCATGTGAATATTAGAGAAAATCATATTTTTGAAATATTTTAGCATAAGATTTAAATATTCAGAATCCATATGAAATATACTTTGTATTGTCTTAGATTGCAAATATAATGCCAAAATAAATTTGAATTAGATGAAATGTATTTACGCAAAATATTATTTTCATTATCATGGATTGTTAAATGTAAAGAGTTCCAATTTGAAGAGTAATTAGGATCAATCCAATTGAATATAGTCTTAAATACTGAAGCTTTTACATAAGAATATATATCTGGAAAATTAATTCCCCCTAACTTCTGAGTCTTATATGATGTGAAAGACCTATTCTACCTTTATGAGAAAACCAAAGAAAGTTTAAGAGAATATTATTTATCTAATATCTTGCTTATTTGGGAAAATATACAACGCTTGAATCATGTGTAATATTTTAGGAAAAAGAATCATTTTTATTGATTGAAGTCTATCCTCAAAAGAAATTTAGTAATAGTTTTATTATTCCTAAAACATTATTATAATTAACAGTTTGTATTTCATCTACAGAAGATAGTAATTTTATGCCCAGATATTCAGTTGAGTTAACCTGTGATTCAATAATGTGATTTATATAAATACATGATTTCTTCTTCTTATTTATTATAAATTTAGATTTAGTTTCATTAAAGTTAAGTCCAGTAATCAATTGAAATGGTTTTATTGTAGACACAAGTTCAAAAAGAGTAGATTCTAATTTTAAAAGAGTTAATGAAATATCATTAGCAAATAGTATGATTTTAGAAGAATAGATATTTCTTTACCTTTAATGTTTTGATTTTGCTGAATTAAAATAGCAAGAACTACAATAGCCAATGCAAATAAAATTGGAGAAGGAGGGCAACCTTGTTTGGTGCTTTCAGTCAAAAAATGCATTAAGAAATAAAAGGGCCTATTTTTACATATACTAGATTGTTTTTGTAAATATTCTTTAATAGTTAAATAAAATTTAAAGGAAAATCAAATCATTCTAAAACTTGAAATAATCCCACTTTAAAAAAGCAAAAGCTTTTTCACCATCAAGACTAATTAATAAGGCTTCTTTATTTTTTACATTTAGATAATTTATAAGAGCTAGGACACATCTAATATTGTCATATGTTTGTCTTTGATACATTTTTTTTATTTAACATTTGTTAACCAGGAAAGTCCAACTTGGAACAAAGCCAGTTTTCAGTGGAGGCCTGGGGAGAAATGCTCCAGATGCATGTCTTTGTAATGTGGGAGGAAACTGGAGCACGCAGAGAAAACCTACATGAATGCAGGGAGGACATGCAAACTCCACACAGAAGGCACCCCAGCTGAGAATTGAACTGGAGAACCTCTTGGTGTAAGGTGACAATGCTACCGCTGCACTACTGCACCATCCTTAATAAAGCCTGTTTGATCCAAACTGCTTACTTATGATATGAATTACTGCATTCTGTCAGTCATAATAGACATGGAAATCTTATAATCATTATTCAAAAGTGAAATATGCCTATAAGAAGAACAGGTTAGCAATTTCTTATCTTTTAATATTGGTGTTATTAAAGAGTACTTCCATAAGGAGGGAATTGTTTCATTAGATTAAATTTCAATAAGTGTTTTGCCAAAGAGGGGTAAAATATGAGAAGGAAGAAGTTTATATATGTCTGGGATGATTCCTTCTATTTCTGGAACTTTAGCTCTTTCTTATAAGTAATGATTTTCTTTATATCATCTTTTAATTTTGAATTTTGTCAAAATTAAATGTAGAAATAGTTATATGAACATTTGTATTAGTATTTTGATTAGTATAATGAAATCTAAAAGCATCCACGATTCCAGCTATATCAGTGGTATATATTTTTATTTCTTTTGTTTCTGATTTCTAAATTATTTTTGAATTTTGATTGACTCTTATCTCTTCTAAAGAGATTATGCATGTGTTTAGGAGATACTGAATAAGAGTTCAGTTTTACTCTTTCTAATTATAGGTTTGTTTTATGAGTTAAAACATCAAAATATTTTTTTGTTTGAAGTTTCTATTTCTTGTACATTGATATAATAATTTTAATATCCTTAGATTTTCCTACAAGACGACAATTTTGAATATTTTGAAGTTCTGGGTCCTACTCTTTAATGTTTCAGGCTATCTATTTAATGTTCGAAGCATACTGCTCTGGACGACAGCTTGTTGAAAAAAAGATACTAACTCGTCTACTTCTTCTGCATTATTAGGCTGAATGAATCCATAAAGACTTAGAAAGGAAAAGAAGGTAAAACATCATGTATATTGAAAAGCCATACAGCTGAAACACTTGATGTCCTTAAGGGATAATTTGCATATATCCCATGGGGCTCTATTACAAGAGGTTTAAGGTATCACAGAGTGAAAACTCAAAGGTGGTTGTTTCTCTTGTAGTTTTTACTAACTGGCTTATCTGTGTGACCTTTTTATTCTTTGATTTAGTTGTTAGTTGGGAGATTTTGCACACACCCTAATGATTATGGACATCAGCTGGGTATAACGATTCTCTGTTTCTAGATTATAGTGCAAGATTTGGCTGTATTGCCCTTAATGGATTCACAATTACTTAAAAAGGAAAAAAGGTACAGAGTCATGAATATTCAAAAGCCATATAGATGAAACAATTGATGTCCTTAAGGGGTCATTTGCATATATCCCAATGACTTCTATTAAAAGAGATTTAAGGTATCACACAGTGAAAACTCTAGTTTGGCCTGTTTTTCTTGTAGTATTTATTTGCATGCAATTGCAAACCTATTTTGACAGCATAATAATGGTTATTTATTTATTTCCTGTGTCTCTAACTGTAAAATGTTTACTTCCTTTTTTGTGTGTATGCATCTATATGTACTTTTCTACTTAGAATTTGTAATTCTTTTTATTTTATCTTTACTTAGTTCCTTCATACTTCCTTTCTATAAGTTTCCTTACTTCATAATTTCATTATTATTTTCTTCTTTTTATTGTAAAGCTGTCAGCTCTTCAGTGTTCTGCTGCTATCTTAAAGAGTCTATAAGAAGGTTTGTCAACAATTAATGATCGCTGAGATACAAATCAGAGGTGTACGCTTCAGTCATTATGGAGGGAATCAATTTTTGCTGGTAGCCCATTATTAGAGATTGATTTTGGTCACTTTTTCTGAGTTTAAAAAACATAATTAATGAATTACTGCATTTCATACAGAGACACAATCCCCAGGATTCACAAATCTACCGTGTAAAAGTAGAGGAGGCTTACACGGAAATGCCAGTGTAAAAATAAGACAGCAGCGTGCCATGCATATTAATGAGGGAGTGCTACATCAACTCCAAGGCTAACACAGAACATGCACGAGTGTAGAGGGTGTGTCGGACTGCCGAGCAGTCCAAAAATCCATGTCCCCTGCAAGTATCACAATAAGGAAATGTCAACTAACATGAGCGAGTCCGCTCAAATGTGTACATACACAACACTACACTCCCCCACATACTAAACCCCAGTACAATAATAAAATATAAAACTTGTATTTATTTTTTAGCATTCCCGATATAGCTGTGCGTGTTTGCGCATGTATGCCCATTGCTTAGCTACAGTTAGCAGTAAGACATTCAAGAGGATAATAAGAAACATATGCAAATTAAGCAAAATAGCAATAGCATAGTGGTAGAACCCTCGCACTAAGAGGAGGCATTCCTGGTTCGAGCCCCACCACTCCCCTTTTTATTTTCTATTGCAAATCCGTATATGAAAAGAATTCCTTCCATTTACCAATGAAATTTTAGTAAAAAGCATTGAAATGGCCTATGTAGTAGTGAACGAATTTTATGTATATATAAGAAAGTGAAATAGTTATGCATACTGGTGAATGCAGAATTAATGTATCTTAAGCAAAGGGAAGCACTGCTAAGCAAAGTTAACCAGTATTAAGCACATTTCAGTATACTTGCTCATAGCTTAGCAACACTTTAACTAGTGCAATAGCTTTGTGCGGAGCTGCGCATCACGCCAACTAGCTCAAACAGAACATGTGTGCGTGTAGCTGTGCACCACGCTAACCAGCACAACATCGGGCAACGTAGAGCAATGCAAAGCAACATCGGGCAATGTAGAGCAACGTAGAGCAATATCGGGCAACGTAGAGCAATGCAAAGCAACATCGGGCAATGTAGAGCAACGTAGATTGCTATTCTAGTATATACTATGGATAGGTATGTTTCAATATCACTTCAATTACTTCACAGCTGCAGGTGTCCGTGTTGCGAATCAGCAAGCCTATGCAGATAGGCTGATAAGGCTGCACCATCAGGCAGGTTAGTAAGTATTCTGCATGTACTGTTATGTAAAATAAACGAGAGAGCCTGAAAAATGTGTTTAAACACAATAAATAAAGGTATAATAATTCTCTAATAATTATTCTGCATGTACTGTCATATAAAATAAATGACAGAGCCTGTAGAAAAGTTAATAAAGGTATAATTCCTGTGGTGTGCCTGTGTCATTTTCTTTGATATGTTGTTGTATTCTTGCATTATAGAAATAATACTGTTGTATTAAGCGCTGTTAACACACAGTTGGATAGGCCCATATAAAGTGAATGAAGGGAGTGCCAGTAGCTTTTAAGCATATCCACAGTCCTCAACTGTTGGTTCATGCCCAGCATGTACAGGTTAATCTGGCACATGAGTAGTTTGGTATTGTGTTCCCCAAAAATGTCATAGTGCTGGCAGAAATGTAGAGAGCTGTTAACATATAACTGATAATTTCACCTACACATATCAAGATAAGTATATGAAAGTAGGGCTGTCAGTGTACCATCTCAGCAGTAGTGTGTCTGAGCAACTCACAAAATATGTAGCAGTAACATCTGCATCCCGGACAGTTTGTATGTCAGATGCAGCCCATGTATATAAAGATCTAGCAAAACCCATTTCACGATCTAAGGACAAATGTGTAGTGTAATAATACATGTAGGGGACATATAACTGCAGTCAATAGGAATGTAGTGTAAACTAGAAGGCTATATAAGTTGGTAACAGAGCTATCATTTTCCACCCTACTGTATGTGCATAAAAAATGCAATTCCACACCTCAATAGGTATGTCTAATCTCAAAACATTTGTTGGGACATATGTCCTATTGGTTTATAAATATCTGCATTTATTTCGATGCATATGCCCTGTTCAAATACCACAATATTGGTGGCCTGTTGCCATAAATTAAATCTGCATGCTGTTGTAATGCCCACTGTTGTCCCATATATGCATGTGTCATGCTTGCTGTTTAACTGTTGGACTCTGGTGTGTTGGGTTAATGGGAACACTTCTGCATGCTGTTATAACTAATTGGGAATGCTGTTGACTGTTACTAAGCCATATTTTCATTGAATCCTCCTAAACATAGAACATATGGAAAGGCCGGTCCCAGCGGACCCACCTGTCCCACCTCAGCTGGCAATGGCACCTGGCACCAGCAGGTCCGGTGCCCAGCTTGGGACCTCCTCCTCCATTGGCGCTATGCCACCTTCAGGTGGAAGCACTGCAGGGGATGGGGCTCATCGACCCCATGCAAGCATGGGCAGAGGAGGGCCACCCATCACCCTCCGAGTGGTCCGGGCGGTGGTGCGTAGGGAGATCGAGCGTTCTGTCGCTGATCCCCTACGCCAGCTTGAGGCATGAGAGGCACGACTCATGGGTGAGCCTGCCCCTCCTACGCAGCCCCCAGCACAGCCACCCTCTGGGCTGTGAAGGTGCAGTGGTGACTGCCCATGGGTGGGGATCTCAGTTCCACTGTTGCCATCTGTGGGCTCATGGGCTTGCGATTTCCAAACATCCTTCCCGTCAATGGTGTTCACCCACCACATGTGTCATATTCCACCCCTGTATGCATTTTGTTTGTCTTGTCTGTTTACCTCCCCAACCTACCTCCCCAAATATACCTACTTCCCCTACCCACATTCCACTCTCACCTGAAAAAAAGGGGGCATTCTGCTACCAAAAAAAAAAAATTACGCCCCATACATAGCTGCCCATTTTGCACACATGTCCGCTGGACACAAACTGATATTTAATTGGCAGTACAACATACTTTGTTGTCCTCACCCCTCTCACAGGGGTTGAAGGTTTCATATTTCCCCTCCAAATTTATTGCATATGCACAGCTGTTGCTGTTAAAGAAATGGGCAGCTATGGGCCTTCCCTACACCCATCCTGCACATCCCAAGCTGTATTCCCTACTGTCTTCCCCTCTTTGTACCCCTTTTTACCACTTTCCTATCTCTCCATTTTCTTTTCTTTCAAAGAAATGAGCATGGGGGTTAGCGGGATTAAGCACTTTTAAACAGTAGTTAGCGGGTTTGCACGAGTGTGCGCCTGTGTGCGCTTGTGTGCGCTTAGCAAAGCATCGTGCAAACCCACTTACAACTGCTTAAAAGTGCATTAGTCACTCTGTATGCCAGGGCCCTTGTTCTGCTCAGCAGCAAAATAAGATACCTCTGTCAGTCTTGAACCCCGGACCTTGTACACACTAGACTGCATGAAGTACCACTGAGCCATGGCAAACATACAACAAATTTGTGCTGAAATCAATATATCATGCATCAGAATGAGTGACTGTAAAGGACAAATAGGACTGCCATAACACAAATCCTGTTCTGTGGATCTTTACCAGCAGTTCTTCTGGAATTGCATTAAATGACTGAGAAAAGAGAACCAGCCATTATAGCAGGAAATAATGTTACAGCAGCACTTTACACCCCCACACAGTATCATAGCAGGACAAACACTAGCATATCTGATTAGGGCAGAGGCCATACTTCCCAACTGTGACTAATATTCAGACATGTCCCTGATTTTGAGACAGGTTTTAGCTGTGTCCCTCTGAATCCATCTGAAAGCTACTGACGTTAGGCAGAAAGGTGGTGAATTACAAGTAATGAATAATGACAATAAGTAAGAGTTAGACACCACTTGTGCTTCAGGAAATGTGTATTTATCCATATGCTCTGGTTCTCTCAAAGTCTCAACTTAATGTCTCTAATATTGTAAAGGTGTACCTCACTTCTACCTACTTTTCCCAGAGTCTGTTCAAATATGTACCTGAGTGTTTCAGAGACCTGGCAGAGGCAGAAACACACAGACATATCAGCTATTCTGCTGTTACACACTGTGCAAATAGCTTTGGAAGGAGTTCCAGAAGCATACCCTTATGTCGGAGAACAACAGTGAAATACCAAGGGATGTAGCCATGTACTTGTAGCAACCAACTGTGACAATGTCATTGTTCCAGTGCTGAAAAGACTGGTGTGGTGCACAGACAAAGAATAACAGGCTTACCTCTGGCTACCATCTGGATAGGTCCACATTTGGGAGCTACGCAGACAGACTACTTGCCTTGGTAAACTAACAGGTGCACAGCAACCCTTTAAGTCCAGCAAGATAAAGTTCACACATTAATACATAATGCTCTCTGTCCATCTGCACCAAATGTACAATAAATCTGTGTGTTCAGGGTCTACCAAGGATGTAGGTAAGCATACTCAGTACTGAAATTTGTCCAGTTTTCTTGAGCAGCCTGTGCTAATGTCAACATTAAAAAAGCAGAAACTGTTCAAAAGTGAGTAAATTAATATTCACAGTACAGCAGTTCACAAACAGTTCATGTGCCAAATGAATACATCTCAATAACTACTTTTGTATGGCAGTTAATTGTATAAGTAGAAAAGAAACTGCATACTCCCATGTATCTTGTGTTAGCATTTGTAGGGGTAAGTACAATTCTACACTGACAACTGTGTAGTGGAAGTGGCAACATTCAGGTCTGAGTACATCATTTAAATCACTGGCTACACCCCTAGCTTCAGATATAAGAAATATACCAACCTTCTGACTTACACAACGGTGTCCACAGCAAACAAGCATTGGCCCCACTTTGGAAAGCTGAAAGGGCTACGCCTATCTGACATAGCAATTTATAGCATTGGGTTGCTATGACAGTGAGTACTGCAATTACCACACAGCAGGCTGCATGCAGTTACCAAATGGTGGCCACCAATTGGTGCAGAGGCCATCACATGCACATGTGCAGATACCTATAAAAGCAGGCTGTATTTGCTGGCGACACATGCAATCATCCCATTGCAGATGCTGAGAGAGAGACAGAGACAAAGTCAGAGAGAGAGACAGAGAGAGAGAGAGAGATGCAGACCCCCACCTACACCAGTGGAAAAAAAATTATTAAAATAAAGCCAAAGATACAGCAAACTGAAAACTGCAAACACATACAAAGGAAAGGTATGTAACAGATATGTATTTACTGGCATGTAGTATATGTATTTGAAGACTACTCTACATACTTTGAAACATCAATATGTGGCAGCAGTACGTATCTATGCACAGGTGCCCTGCATAACTACTGCCATGGACAAATCATTGTGTAGCTATGTGCAGTGGGACAAAACTGTGATATATGTAGCTCAGCATAAAATGTCAAACATCTGAACCATGTCATCTGTGTTCTGTTCAGTAGTGTGGACAATGGCTGTTTGCTGGTATATGGCATGTTGTGGTTAAATGCTGTGGGTGTGATTTGTTATGTTTGCAGTGTTGCAGGCAGTGAGGCCTGCTAAAGCCACATGGGCTGAGAACACCTTCAATGCATTTCACACAAGACTGTGCAATATCATTACATAACTGTATACCTCACATACTTTGCATAATTGATATTTCCACCATGAAAGGTGGACTGTATATGTGCCTATATGTATATCTATATGTACACCAATGGATGTTTATATGTATGTGTATATATATATATATATATATATATATATATATATATATATATATATATGTATATATATATATATATATGTGTGTGTGTGTGTGTGTGTGTGTGTGTACATATATATATATATATATATATATATATATATATATATAGAGAGAGAGAGAGAGGGGGGGGGGGGACAGAGTCATATTTACTGTGACAGATGCCTAATGACAAAGCCATGACCTCAAGCTCAATGTCTGAAATTAATTTGCATCCCTTTTGCTAAAAACTCTGTACCCATGAACTACCACATAGGTGGTAGTCGACTTAACACCGAAAGTGTGATAAGAGACAATGGGACACAGGTGGACAGTAGTCTCACCCTTGATAATCACAGTGCCACACTAGTCATGTAATCTGTCTACATGGCACACCTCATCACAAAAGCTGTGTCATACAGAGAAAAAAAGGTTAGTGTTTCCTTCTACTCATCACTCACAAAACCCTTTATAGAGTACAATGCCCCTTCTGGTATGTACCTCACAAGACAACTACAGCAACTGGAAAGGCCACAGACATACCTTACAAAAGAGTAATACTGTCCTCAAACAGGTGCCCTATGCAGACCGTCTCACAAAACCACAGCTAGACTGTGTTGCATACCGGCAACCCAGAGGTGACCTCTGCCTAACATACAAAGCTATGTCAAACCCAGAGCTGATGGACATGCTCCACGTAAACAGATCACTATCCCTATAAGCTACATGCTCTAGGGACCTAAACCTTGTCACCTCAATAGACAGAACATGCTAGAGGGATAGATTCCTATCTCAGAGACATCCCATAGTCTGGAACAAACTACCTATCAATAGCAAACAAAGCTCCTCAGTAGCACTCATCATGAATAGTCTTGATGATTGGATGGGAGATAGGAAATACACCCCAGGAATCACCTCTGTGGCTCTGCTTGACAGGGACACATGAAACTAAATTAGTTGGGTATCAGAGGCCAGGGTACCATCTGGCTAGGCTTCTATAGGTCCTAGGGCCAATAGCCTATAACCTACCTATGAACCAATACACACTCACATGTACTTGTTGAAATAATTGCTATGTGAGGTTGACTGAGTGTGATGGTGAATGTGTTGGTGAATGTGCCACAGTTGTGTATATGTCGGATAGCTTAGTGGGAAACTGTGTCTGTCATGGTATTATGTGTCCTAGCTCTGATCCCAGCAAAAGATAAGTATGCTGTTGCTAGCCAGAAAAAGCAGCATGGCATATGGTCTGACGTAGTCCCTTTGTGTTAACTGGGGTGTGCCATTGGAGGATAAAGCAGTACATGTATGTTCATTGATTGGTACTGCTGGTGAATCAAACCCCTCTATGAACTGTAGTACTACCTGAAGCTGTAGGCCTAAACAGTACAGTATGGTGTATGTCCACATTGCTTGGAAACACTGTTTTGTGTGTTCCCTGTAGTCCTCACAGATTGCATACCATAGGCATAATGTTTTGTAAGTACTGGCACACAGTACTGTATGGTACACACGTAAAGCTCATCTGGGTTGCCATACCTCTGTGTCCTGTATGCATGTCTGTTGTGAGTGTGGGTATGCCTGTAACATGCCCTCAGTCATGTGTGTGTTACAGGATATAAGTAGGTATCTAGAAACATGTATAGTCTAGTACAACAGTATGCTTCCTATATTCACAAATGTGCACATTTTGTCGGCAGGGGTTTTCCATCAACAACTAGTGTGGTATACTGGTAATACTGTAACTGGACTTTACAATCTTTGGAATGGATTACATATTTCATTATGCATTAGCAGGATATATACCTCCTGTGGCTAGGTGGTGCATTGTGTCGCATACAGTGTGCCATGTACTGTTGCATAGTCTTACATAGTGGTTTATCTTTGTTGCTGTGCAGAAAATGTTTTAATATATAGCACATGTCAGGCAGTGTCAGGCAGTTGGGGGTTGAGCAGTGATGTGTGGTATTGAAAGTGTGTATCCTCTGACAGACAATAGTTTGCTAATTATGGAAGTTCAGTGATGTCTGTACTGTAGAATGTTAAGTGTGCCATATGACTTGCTCACACATATTGTTTTATTGTCTTCCAGGGTCATGTCCCACCATTGCAATCCTGCCTATAGCCGTGCAGAGGATAAAATACTAACCAACTGTCTCATCCAACAGTACACCCTGCTATTTTCAAGAACCAGCCAGGACCAGCATGAGCGGACTGCACTGTGGTAAGATGTTGTCCATAGGATAAATGACATAGGCATGCATAACCGGACTTATGAGCAGTTACGACATCCCTGCAGTGATTTACTTAGACATGTCCGGCAGCATGTGTCTGATGTTTGTAGGCAACAGCTTGCCACAGGTGGTGGGGTTGCCACCCATCCCTCCCTCACCAGAGTGGAGGAGCTGCTCCTGAGCCTGGGGGCTCCCGGCCAACAACAACAGCACACATGTATCATCATGGAGGCCGGAGCCCCTCAGCAAGTTCACATGGAGCGTGCAGGTAAGATGGCATATCTGTAGGCTACTGTTACCTCTATTGTTAGATCATGCATATGTGAGATGTGTACTGTGTAGTTAGAAGATGTGGAGCCTGGTGTTGTTCAATACTGATAATTTAGAACATGATGTGTAGGTCTGTGACTGTCAACCATTGTGTTACTGTAAGATTGCAAACCCACAGTAGCAATGCCACAGTTGTTGCCACTGACAAACTGTTTCATATCCTTGTAGGTCCCTCTGGTGTGACAGCAAGGCAGCAGACCCATGCTGGTGAGTGTATTCTACATTTAATATTGCTAATAAAATGTGCATGTCATAGGTGAGGTGTAGGCCATGTACACATGTAACACACCTACGCATAATGCATGCTGTGCATGTTTGCTGTGAGACTATGCACATCTCAGTAATGTGAGTGGCTGCCTCAAACATATGCAATACACAGAGCATCCCAAACAATTGTGGCTACACTATAGTGGACATTGGATAGGCAGTCGATACACATGCACACGACATACACACAACTCCATCATACATAGTACATGTTAATATGCTACACATGGCGTATTCAGACACACGCTGTAAGGTCACACTCCAGTATCCCAAATGTCATCCACACAGCACACATCATATACCTGTGGGGTAGAGGCCTATCATGGGGCAGTGCGACACTCTCCAACACGCAACACATCCATGTTAGGCAATGCTCCCTATTGGGCACCTTACAAACCCATGTAACAACTGGCTGTGAAATGGTGAATTTAGCCATGGGACTGCGGTTCAGGTACAGCATGATAGGTGCCAGACTGACACACATAAGTAGCCTTAAGTGACCACATGATGCTGCATGATGATGGCTCATGATACAACATGCCATCCAGTTACAGTGACCACAGTACTACACATAACATCCATTGCTGTACACCTCAATGTTGTGTGTGTGCAAACATATGCACCTATACACAATATGCACAGCAATCACCATTCGCACCAAGTGACCCATATATGCTTTGTAATGCTATTGAGTGTATAGGTCACATGACACACATTGGGTATGTGTGATGTTTAATGCTGCAATTGCTGGCTGGCACTGGCATGTCAACAATATGTTCTACACTCACCATAACTACTGTACAATGGCTATGTTGAACAATGGTATTCCATCAGGTATACATGCACCACTCATCTTGTGTGTATACATAGCATGCATGAGCTAAACCGGTGTCCACAATTATCTGGTAAAGACACAGATGCTCTAATCAGTAACGGATATCTATGTGACACACAGATAAACATCCAGCCATGGTATGTATACCTGTGAGTGATGGTGCACAGCACATTGCAGAGCTTGTAATACTTGCACAGCAATGTTGTGTCCATGTACACATTGCATTCCAGGGTGATGACAATCACTGAACAACAACACACATGCATCAAAGCCATGTATACTGTTATTAACAAGGACTATCTACACTCGCACTGCATGCTGTTGAGCAATACACGTCCTGCATGCTAACACGTGTGATATGACTGCTTGTCTTGTGATACTGTACCCCACCATCAACCGCTATTGTGTATGTTCTGGATTGCTGGTGGTGTGTGTGTGTGTGTGTGTGTGTGTGTGTGTGTGTGTGTGTGTGTGTGTGTGTGTGTGTGTGTCTGCTTTAGTGAGGAGTGTATTTGTGTGCATGTGTGCATGTGTTCATGTGTGCATGTGTGCATGTGTTCATGTGTGCATGTGAGCATATGTTCTGACATCATGTACAGGTCATAAATTGTGCTTCCTGTCTTCTTCTCACAGGTGCTGAGGTTGGGCTGGTTCACTGCAGCAGGGAACCTGATGTCACTGGCTCAAATAGTGATAATGATGATAGGTGTGTTGAGGCACAGGCATGTTTGCCAGGGTCTGTTGTTGGACCACCAATCGACAGTACACAGCTGTCCACCCAATCCATGCACACAACCATACTGCCAATACAGCCCTCATCACCAATGCCCTTAGCTGAGGGACAGTCTACAGTTGGCAATGGCCAGTACAGTGTGGCACCTATGGCACATGCATCTGTACACAGCAACCATACCCAGAAGTCTGGAACTGTACCACATAGGTAGATGTCCAGGGGTTCTCAGAGCACTGCTGGTCATCATGCCCCTGGTAGACATGCCACAGGTCTTACAACCTCACGCATGTTCCAGACTGTCATGGAGGCACAGGCACATATAACGGTACACCAGACAGGGACTAAGGGCACAGAGGGCACATAACACTGCTTTAAATGACAGTATCCATGACCTAGCAGGTGCCATCTGTAATTACACTGAGGTCATGGATAGACGTTGGGGTGAGACATTAGATGTCCTCCACTATGTCATGTCCATGTGTCAGGGCAGTGTGGGACGGGTGAGACATCAACATGGATGTATGCCAGCAACATCAGCAGCTGGAAGTCACCACGGACATCCCTCAAGTCACTGCCACTCCGGTAGTGCCAGTACCAGCCCCAGCAATGTTGGGGGTGGGCTGTCCAAAGACCGTCCTAGAAGACCATGTGCACATGGCTCTGGACAGTCCCAGCATGGACCTGGTCCAGTGTACATATGTCTATCTCTGAGGATAGTACTCAGTCTGGCTCAGTACCTAATACTGTCAGTAGCACCCCTGCCAGGCACAGATACCGTATCCATGGTGGGAGACAGTGATCTGTAAAACCTGGCAGGTACAGTCTGTGGCTGCCCCACAAATCCCCGTATATGGCAGCCACATGGTGGAACTGTGTGCATGCAGACACACACACATAAACCAGACACCTAGGGCTAACACATACCCGCACACATTACATCAGCATTGGCCCATACCAGTACTCTTGGCCCTCACACACACACACACACACACACACACACACACACACACACACACACACACACACACACACACACACAAACATGTCGATTGTATGGCTCACTTTAGGCCTCTGGCAAACCAACAACACACCCTGTGCATATGATGAAACCTGTGCCACCTCCTGTCATCTGTACCATTGAGACAGGAACAGGCTAACATGGTGCTGATGCACAGGGCGACTTTATGGCAGTATAGCAATGTTAGCATGTTGTCAGCAGTAAAGTGTAATGTTATCCTTGAAGGTGTAGCTGAGCAGCCATGATGCATTAAAGCTATGATTGTCAATGGAGTATTGTTTACAACAGTGTTAATCCCAATAGTGTATTGTCCTCCCACGTGCCACTTGGCTGATGTGTGTAGTATTGGCAGCATGTGCTAGAGAGTGGACAGTACATGTGGGATGTGTGCAGCACAGGTTTGCAGGTGTACATTTGTGAACATGGTGGAGGTGCACAGTCTGCATGTATGTGCATAGTTGACACATGGGCAGGGTGACATGCCCTGTATTAGAGAGTGTTAACACTCCATAGTTTCTATTGGTGGCCTGTATGCATTGTACTACACACATTTTGGAACTTGGGTACACGTGTGTATGACATGGTTTGACACTGTGCTGTGGGTGATACCGGTACTATCTGTCATTGGTTTTCATTCTGGTAGTATACATAACCTTTACAGCCTGACCATAAACAATCGTTAGATGATGTCTTGTAAACTGACAGATAGAAGTGGGACACACAGTAACATTTGTACCCTTCAGGAACTATACTATGCCAGTAACCAGTGGTGTTCACCTGCACCCATTCCTGGGACCACTCCTGATTGCCATATAGCTCCTTCCACGTCTGGGAATGCATATTGTGGCCTATAATGCATTCTCTAGAGGACACACACATCCTCCACAAGGGTATCATATGGACAGATACCTGTTGTCAAACCCATGCTGTAAAACTATAAGCTAACTAAAGCATGGTCATCGACCTTTACAAAACATAGTATCCCCACAGTACCACATAGGTAGTAGCCCCCAACATCCAAGTGTTACATCATCTCTCCTTTCGTAATCCCATTTCCAAAGGTATTTTGAAATCCCTCGGTGAATCACATAAGCAATAAGGGGTCTGCATGCATATCCACAAAGGTTGTTTTACACCTGTAATGAATAGCCATTATTGACAGACTTTGCTGCATTTTAACTGGTCTGAAATATACCTCAGGCATAAACCCTCACTCACTCTATTCAATAGAAACCATAATGAGTGAAAGTGACACAGATGACCTAGGCCAGGGACCACTGCAGTGGCTGGGATTGTCACAAGCATACAGATGTGACCTAAGGTCTGGAAAGCAACAGCACACTCTGGCAAAGATAACAGTTGTGTTCATGGAGAAAGCAGGGTTCCCACCTCTGAAATAATTGAGGACACATGTACTTAGATTAATTTGCCACACAGCTACCTGACATGCAATGAACATACTGTTGTCATTGCGATATGTCATACAATCGTAAAAGCAAAACCCACAACACAGTCACCAACTGTGTCACACATATAGAGCACACACTCAACAAGTGCAGGATTCAAACCCCTAGCTAATTACTTTATGATACTAGAACAGCATGTATTTACACGACGCACTATGCACATTTCTGGGTGTTTTTTTTTCCACAGGTATATTTGTAGGATGGTGACATCATCAGACTTGACAATGATAAGTATACCACTTTTGAGGTGTTGTAGTTGTCTCCAAAAAGGTTGCTCTTCTACAAGGAGATACACACACACACTCTCATACAGTTGTCAAGTGCAGGATTCAAACCCCTACCTAACTCCTTAATGATATTAGAGTAGTACACATTTATACAACATGCTATACACATTACTGGGAGCTTTCCTTTCCACAGGTATATTTGTAGGATGATGACATCATCAAACTTGACAAAGATGGGTATACCACATTTAAGGTGTTGTAGTTGTCTTCAGAAAGGTTACTCTTCTACAAAGTGACACACACACACACACACACACACACACACACACACACACACACATACACACACACATACACACACACACACATACACACACACATACACACACACACATACACACACATACACACACATATACACACACACACACACACACACACACACACACACACACACACACACACACACACACACACACACACACACAGTTATCAAGTGCAGGATTCAAACCCCTACCAAACTACTTACTAATACTAGAGCAGTACACATTAATACAACATGCTATACACATTACTGGGAGCTTTCTTTTCCACAGGTATATTTGTAGGATGGTGGCATCATCAGACTTGACAAAGATAGGTATACCACATTTAAGGTGTTGTAGTTGTCTCCAAAAAGGTTGCTCCTCTACAAGGAGATACACACATATACAGTTGTCAAGTGCAGGATTCAAACCTCTACCTCACTACTTAATGATATTAGAACAGTATGCATTTACACGACACGTTACACACATTGCTGGGAGTTTGCTTTTCCACGGGTATATTTGTAGGATGGTGACATCATCAGACTTGACAAAGATGGGTATACCACATTTATGGTGTTGTAGTTGTCTCCAAAAAGGCATCTCCTCTACAAGGAGATACACACACACACACACAGTTGTAAAGTGCAGGACTCAAACCCCTACTTAACGATACTGGAGCAGTATGCATTTACACGACACGCTATACACAATACTGGGAGCTCTATTTTCCACAGGTATATTTGTAGGATGGTGACATCATCAGACTTGACAATGTGGGTATACCACTTTTATGGTATTGCAGTTGTCTTCAAAAATGGTATTGTAGTTGTCTTCAAAAAGGTTGCTCCTCTACAAGGAGATACTCACACAGATACACACACAGCTGTCAAGTGCAGGATTCAATCCTATACCTAACTACTTAATGATACTAGAACAGTACGCATTTACACGATGCGCTATACACATTACTGGGAGTATTTTTTTCCACAGGTATATTTGTAGGATGGTGACATCATCAGACTAGACAAAGTGGGTTACATTAGGTGACATTAGGTGGACTACATAGAAGGAATTAGTAGACACTTTGGCAATGTGATCATCAAAGGATAGTTTACTGTCTACCTGTGTCCCCAGGGCCATAATTACATTCTCCGTACATACTGGATTCCCACCTATGTGGTAATTTGTGTGCACTTTGTTTTATCCAAAGGGGATGACTATGCATTCTTTGGCATTCTGCTTGAGGGCATTATTTTGACACCAGGTATCTGTCTATGTATAACCCTTCTGCAGGATGTCTGTGTCAGCTGTGGAGTCAATTATGGACCACAGTTATCAGTCATCTGCAAACTTGTTCAGCCATACTCCTCCCATGCCGGCCTGTACCTCTGAGCAGTAACTACTGAACAGGTGGAGTCCCAGGGCCAATACCTGTGGGATGCCATTTGTGAGTGGTTTAGAGTCAGACATGGCACCTGCAACTCTGAACATGTGTGTTTGATCTGTGAGCCAGTTGGCCACCCATCCTGTGACATAGCTGGTAACTTTCAAGCTGGTAAGTTTGTCCATGATGCCAGAGTGGGGAATGGTATCGAAAGGCCTTAGTGAGGTCCAGGTGGGCTGTGTGGACTACATTCACCTCCATCTATGTCCTTGGTAACTTTTTCAAATAAGTCAACTAGGTTTAGGAGACAGAATCTTCCTTTAACAAAGCCAAGTTGGGTAAAGTCCAGTGTCTGGAGGTCCCCATTGTCTCTGTTTATGGGTTCCATGATAATTTGCTCCATAGCTTTGCAGACCAGACTGAGTAGGCCTATAGGGAAATGGTTTCTGGTTCTGTTGTGGCACCCCCTTTGTGGAACAGGATGATGTTGCTGTATGCCATTCCTTAGGTACATAGTGTGTGGTAAAGTTGAGTCTGGACAGTGAATGTAGGTGAGGGTGTAGTTCCTTTTGGGGCCGGTGTAAGTCGCAGCCTGGGACACCATCCAGTCCCATTGATGCTGTGTTCTTAGGTTTGGAGAGGGCTGTTTCTACCTGCATGTCCATGAAGTCTGGTGCTCTGCATTCTTCTGGGATGGACACAGGCCCTTTTGGGGGTGATGTGGGGGGGGGGAGTTTGCACTGAACTTGTCCTCCAGGATGTGGGCAATGTAAGTTGGTTCAGTGTATCTTTTTTCCATTTTGCAGTAGCTGACAGCATTTTTGAGAGTTCCACCTAAATGTTTGGTATAGCTAACGAAGGCTTTGTGGCTGTTATTCTTACATCCCTTGGCAATTTGTCTTTAGAAACTGGCCTGGGATTATTTTATGTGCGATCATTGTTTCTTCCTAATAATGATCAGTGATGCCTTTCCTTATGTGAAGTTTGCTCTATCATGTGTTCATTCCATCCTTCTGTTGTATAGCTCATTTATGTGTGACGACCACCAGATTGGTTTCCTATATTTGGAGGAGTGCATCATGGTTTTATTTGGCATGTCTCAATACATGCATCCCTGTAGATGCTCATAGGATGCACTTGTAAATGATTCTGCGGATTGTATAGCATTATACTATAGCAAGGGTGCTTTAGAACTTTCCACTTTGGTCTTGAGAAGTGTGCTGTTTGCTTTAGAAACTTTCTTCACTGTGGTTTCATGGACTGTGGGGTGGGGGGACCGTGATGTGGATGTCCAGTGTGATTACTTTATGATCTGATATTACCAGCGAGGGGTTTATCTCTGTTGTGGAACACTGGTACCCCATGTTGGTGATGATCAGATCCAGTATGTTGTCACCTCTAGTGGGTGTGGTAATCAGCTGTTCCAGAGCGTTTGAGTTTTTAAACTCTGGGAAGCATTGGGCAAAGGACGTTGTACATGAGTAATTCTCCCAGTCAGTGTTTTGGTAGTTGTACTCTCCTCATATAATGGTGTTTGGTAGGATATTTGTATTTTCCACTGTTCTCAGGAATACTGGGTGAGGTTCCTGAGACAAGGTAGGTGATCAGTAGCATTTGCATGGTCTCCAAGACCTCATGCTGTGCCACTAACCTGAAGGTGTGGGTATCCATAGGGTAAATGGATACACCACTTCCTTTTGTATTTCACTCTGGGTTTTGGGCCAGAAGATCCGAGGGATTATGAGTGTTTTACGTGGAGCATGTCCAACAGCTCTGTGTTTGACATAGCTTTGTATGTTAGGCAGAGATTACCTCTGAGTAGGCGATATGCGAGAGAGTACACCTCAAGCATTTTGAGACTGTCTGTGTATGGCATGTATTTCAGGCCTCTAATGCTATTTGTGAGGTACTTCTGCAGCCTTTCCAGTTGTTGTTGATGTCTTGTGAGGTACATAGCAAAAGGAGCATTGTACTCTGTTATATATCTAGTGAGTGATGAGTAGAGGGGAACAATGTCCTCTTCTATCCTGCATGAGACACCTTTTGTGATGAGGTGTGCCACATAGAAGGATTTCCGGACTACTGCGGGGATGTGATTATCACAGTTGTATCCACTGTCCACCTGTGACCCAAGGTCTCTAATTACACTTTCAGTGTTAAGTATACTACCACCTATGTTGTAGTTCATGGCTACAGAGTTTTTACCAAAGGGGATGACAATACACTTTTTGGCATTGAGCTTGAAGCCATGGCTTTGACACCAGGCATCTGTCTCAGTGAGGCCCTTTTGTAGGATGTCCACATCTTCAGTAGTTTTGATTATGGCTCCTAGTTTGCAGTCATCTGGAAACTTCATTAGCCACAGACCTTCCATGTTAAAGTTTACTTCAGGGAAGAAGATTCCAGACAGGACAGGCACCAGGACTGAACCCTGTGGTACTGCACTTGTCTTTGGTCTAATGTTGTACTTGGAGTCTGCTACTTTCACAGTGTGTGTTCTGTCAGTTAGCCAGTTGGCATCCCATCTTGTGACATAGTGATTTATACTTATTTTAGTGGGTTTATCTATAATTCCAGAGTGGGGGATGGTGTTGCAAGCTGTGGCAAGATCTACATAGGCTTTGTGAACCACCTTACCCTTGTCTGCGGTTCTGGTGACTGCTTCAATGACGTCTATCAGGTTTAAGAGACATGATCTGCCTTTTACAAACACAACACAACACAGTTGTGGGCCAGGGTTTGGAGATTACCAATGTGTTTGGAGATTACCAATGTATTTTTTTTGTAAGTTATATGATGATACATTCCATGGCCTTGCAGAGCAGGCTCATCAGGCTAATGGGCCGCTAGATCCTGGGGACCATGGTGTCTCCCCCCTTGTGTAGTGGGATAACCATCACTGTGCGCCATTCAGCAGGCACAAAGCCTGAGATGAGGCTATGACTGAACATGGTACATAGGTGTGGTGCCTGTTCGTTCTGTAGTTTGTGTAGACCACAGCCTGGGATGTTATCTGGTCCCATAGATGCTGTGTTACTGGCTTTGGAGAGTGTTTTTTACCTGTGCAGCCGTGATGACAGCAACTTTGCAGTCTTCCATTATGGAGATGTGCTCATTCATGGGAGAGAGGGGGTAAAGTTTGCACTGATCCTATCTGCATGGATGTTGGCAATATCAGTTGGGTCTGTATACTTAGTGCTATTGTGCTGTAAACTCAGAGCAGATCTGAGTGTTGACATTGAGATTCTTGACATAGCAATAGAATGCTTTGTGATTGTCTTTAGAATCAGTGTCAATTCTGTTTTCATAACTAGCTTTGGAGGATTTTATCACAGACCACAGCTTCTTACTGATGTGGACCATGGAGCTCCTCCCCTCATGGAATTTTACCCTGTTTTGCAACAGTATTTTCCTTCTGTTGTGCCATTTGTTTATGGCAGGGGAACACCAGACTGGCTTCCTTTTCTTGGAGGTTAGCGTCTTGGTTCTGTTTGGGATAGCACAGTGCATGCAGTCATGTGAGTGCTAATGAAGTGCAATCGTGAAGGATTAAGTAGTCATAACTGTATTGTCCATCTGCATGTGTGTCCTGCAGTTCAGCACTTCTGTCTTAAGAAGCATGACGTTGGCTTTGGAGAAATTATTTAACATGGTTTCCTCAATGGGGGTGTGGGTCCAGAATGTGGATATGTAGGGTGATTAGCTTAGGGTCAGATGGGACCAATGAGGCACTGACATCAGGTGTGGAACACAGGTCATGCAGTACAAACCAAACCCCGTAACCAACACAAATAACCACAAAGTGAGCTAAATGCTACTCATTGCCAGAAGTCTCAGCCTCCAGATGCACACACTCGAGGCACTTCTCATTATGGAGAATATTGATATCTGTGCAGTATCGGTAACCTAGTTCAAGGCTCCAGACAGCACACCAGCACTACCAGGATACTGCTCATTCCATACCTTCCAGCATCAGAACCTGAATCATAGCACATAGGGTGAAGATGTATCCATATTCATCAAGGATACCTACACCTCTCTACATGCTCTCTACAGGATATGTACCCATAGAATGTTGCACAGCAATGTTCTTCACACTCCACAGGGGCGGGGACACGAAACCCCCTTGGCATTCATGCTCTATGAGCCTGACAATTGTGTTCTGCAAGGCAATGGAGCCAATCATTAGGGAAGTCAACAATACAGAGATTGGGAACCTTCACACAGTTGAGCACACACAGTTTGGCTTGGTCAAATGCAGAACATGCCTCCTGAACTGAGAGGATTTCTTTGACAGTTACCCAGGCTACAGATGATTGAAATGAGATCCACACAGCCTACCTCTGCCTCGTTAAGGCCTTTGACACTATTCCCCAGTCAGGTATCATAGATGAACTCACCAACCTGGCCATGAATCCATACATCACAGGATGGATTCAAGCTGCCTCACAGATAGGTCACACACATTACGAGTTGCAGGCTACATGTCAAACTCTACACTGGTAACGACTGGTGTCCCCCTGGGTTCAGTCCTGGGGTCCCTCCTGTTTGGTATAGACTTTTCAAATGTACATGCCAACACAGGAGAGTTGTGGTTGACTAAGTTTCCTGGGAATTGTAAAGGGTTTGCCATAATAGATTCCCCGGAAGACAGATATATTCTCCAGAAGGGACTCTATGAGACAGATGTGTGGTGTCAGAATCATGGCCTCAAGCTCACTGTGGAGGAATGCATTGTGATCCTCTTTGTTGAAAACAAAATATACACAAACTACCACGTGGGTGTCACCCCCTTAAAAATGACAAGGTGATAAGGGATCTGGGGACACAAGTAGATAGTCATCTTTCCTTTGACAACCATGTTGCAAAAGTGATTGGGAGATCCTATGTGGCCCACCTAATCAACAAAGGGTTTGCATCAGGATCCAAAGAGGTAGTGTTGGCACTCTACTCTTACATCATCAAACCCATCATTGAGTACAGTACACCATTTTGGATGTACTCGACTTAGCATATCCAGCAGCTGTAGAGAACACATAGGTACCTCACCAAAAGGATTACTGTCCTCAAACAGTTGTGTTATGCAACACAACTGGTAAAACTACATCTGTTCTTCATTGCATACCACCTACTCAGAGGCACACTCTGCCTAACATACAGAGCCATGTCCAACACATGGCTGTTGAACATGCTCCATCTACAAATAACAACATTGAGTCGCCCTACACATTCCAGGGATATGAACCTCATCAGGACAATGATTACAACATGCTGGTAGGATACAGTACCATCACAGACACTTGCCTTAATGTGGAACAGAGTCGCAAAGTACATCAGACAGAACCCCTTGCTGACACTCTTCAATTGGAACCTTGATGAGTGGATGGGAAACAGACAGTTCATGCCAGGCATCACATCAGCAGCCCCACTAACTATTTGAACTAGGTCTTGGGGACTACCCAATGGTGTGGTGAAAGCTGCACAACTTGCGTAGGCTGATATATGCCTTTGTGGACATAGTCTACTACATACCTATGGACCTATGTGACAGATACATGTCTACAGATAGTACATGTGTACTTCTTTGTACAGTCATGTTGTACAGTAGGCACATGGACCACATACACTGTAATGCTTACAGATATTGGTGGCTGTTATGTACAGTGGGAGAGATGTGCACCTCATGTCTTTCATGCCATTGGGATGTGTGCTGGGTGGGACAGTCCTGGAAGGCTCCTTGTTATGGTCACCTCTTACACACATCTGTGTCCATCCATCTTTGGCTTATTATACTGTGTTCCCCCTACACATATATATATATATATATATATATATATATATATATATATATATATATATATATATATATATAGGTACATAGGTAGGTGATAGGCTATCTGCCTGAAGACATATATTAGTATGTCCAGAGTGTGCAGCTATCACCACCCATGGAGTTAGTTCCCTAGGCCTCTGTGTAGTACAGCTGATGAAGTGATCCATGTTGTGACAGTTCAGTTTCACATACACTCATCAAGACTCCTCTGGAAGAGTGTCACTGAGGGTCTCGGCTTAATGTTGGTTGGGAGCCTGTTCCAAAGCAAGGGAAGTCTGTGAGTTAGTCATGTATCCCTCCATCATGTTCTATTTAATGTTGTGATGATGAAATCCCTAGAGCGTGTGGTACAGTGAGCTTGGGTTTACTTCAGATAGCGCATGTACATCAGTTCTGCATTGGAAATGGACCTGTCTGTTGGGCAGAGATCTCCTGAGTAGACAGTATGCAACAGAGTACAGATTGAGTTAAATTCAGTCTGGTTGCATGGAGCAACTGTTTGAGGCCAGTAATCCTCTTGTTGAGGTACTTCAGTGGTCTTTCCAGCTGCTGAAGGTGCCTAGTCAGATTCATCGCAAGTGTGTTGTGGTACTCTCTGACGGGTGTGATGACTGATGAGTAGAGGGAACCTCCTTTGACCTACATGCAAAGTCCTTGGGAGTTTGTGGGAACACATAGCATGATTTTCTAACCACTTTGTGACTATGTTTCTGGAAGTAGAGATGACTATCCACATGTGTCCATAGATCCCTTATTATCACCTCCATATTTAGGGTGTTGGCACCTATGTGGTATTTGTATGACTGTAGCTCGAGGGCATAATTTTTACACCACATATGTCTGACTGAGACTCTTTTTAAGGATGTCTCTGTTGTCCCACACATCGATTATGACAACTTTTTTGCAGTCATCCACAAACTTTGCTAAACATAGCCCTCGTGTGTTTGACTGTATTTCTGAAAAGTATACACCAGACAGGAGGAGTCCCAGGACTGAGCCATGGGGGGGGCAGCGGTTGTTATCAGCTTGAGCAGGAGACCACAATTCTTACCTTGTGTGATCTATCTGTGCCCCAGTTGGCAATCCATCAGATGACATACATATTTATGCACTGGTTGTTGATTTCGTGGATACAACATGAGTCTGGGATGTTGGAAGAGGGCTTTCCAAGGTCTATGTGGGACTTGTGTAGCTCATTTCATTGATGTATGTCCTTGGTGACTGCTTTGAAAACAGTCTAGCAGGTTTGGGAACCATGATCTGCCCCTGTCCAAACCAAAATTGGTAGGGTTGGGTGTTTGTAGGCTCACAATAGCTCTGTTTAT